>NW_028290279.1:0-18489 GCF_059628265.1 Tinamus guttatus | reverse complement strand
GTGAGGCTGCAAAGGGCATGCCAAAGGAAGTGTTTTGCTGTGCCAAGACTCGTGCTGCGCACGCTTTGTGCTTGGAGTGAGAAACAGGTTCCTCGGTGTTTTCTGCGAAACGCTTTAGCAGCCCGTTGGTGCTAGTGTGGAGTCAGGGGATGGATGAAGCGGAGAGCCCCGTTTGGAGTGAGGCTGCAAAGGGCATGCCAAAGGAAGTGTTTTGCTGTGCCAAGACTCGTGCTGCGCACGCTTTGTGCTTGGAGTGAGAAACAGGTTCCTCGGTGTTTTCTGCGAAACGCTTTAGCAGCCCGTTGGTGCTAGTGTGGAGTCAGGGGATGGATGAAGCGGAGAGCCCCGTTTGGAGTGAGGCTGCAAAGGGCATGCCAAAGGAAGTGTTTTGCTGTGCCAAGACTCGTGCTGCGCACGCTTTGTGCTTGGAGTGAGAAACAGGTTCCTCGGTGTTTTCTGCGAAACGCTTTAGCAGCCCGTTGGTGCTAGTATGGAGTCAGGGGATGGATGAAGCGGAGAGCCCCGTTTGGAGTGAGGCTGCAAAGGGCATGCCAAAGGAAGTGTTTTGCTGTGCCAAGACTCGTACTGCGCACGCTTTGTGCTTGGAGTGAGAAACAGGTTCCTCGGTGTTTTCTGCGAAACGCTTTAGCAGCCCGTTGGTGCTAGTGTGGAGTCAGGGGATGGATGAAGCGGAGAGCCCCGTTTGGAGTGAGGCTGCAAAGGGCATGCCAAAGGAAGTGTTTTGCTGTGCCAAGACTCGTGCTGCGCACGCTTTGTGCTTGGAGTGAGAAACAGGTTCCTCGGTGTTTTCTGCGAAACGCTTTAGCAGCCCGTTGGTGCTAGTGTGGAGTCAGGGGATGGATGAAGCGGAGAGCCCCGTTTGGAGTGAGGCTGCAAAGGGCATGCCAAAGGAAGTGTTTTGCTGTGCCAAGACTCGTGCTGCGCACGCTTTGTGCTTGGAGTGAGAAACAGGTTCCTCGGTGTTTTCTGCGAAACGCTTTAGCAGCCCGTTGGTGCTAGTGTGGAGTCAGGGGATGGATGAAGCGGAGAGCCCCGTTTGGAGTGAGGCTGCAAAGGGCATGCCAAAGGAAGTGTTTTGCTGTGCCAAGACTCGTGCTGCGCACGCTTTGTGCTTGGAGTGAGAAACAGGTTCCTTGGTGTTTTCTGCGAAACGCTTTAGCAGCCCGTTGGTGCTAGTGTGGAGTCAGGGGATGGATGAAGCGGAGAGCCCCGTTTGGAGTGAGGCTGCAAAGGGCATGCCAAAGGAAGTGTTTTGCTGTGCCAAGACTCGTGCTGCGCACGCTTTGTGCTTGGAGTGAGAAACAGGTTCCTTGGTGTTTTCTGCGAAACGCTTTAGCAGCCCGTTGGTGCTAGTGTGGAGTCAGGGGATGGATGAAGCGGAGAGCCCCGTTTGGAGTGAGGCTGCAAAGGGCATGCCAAAGGAAGTGTTTTGCTGTGCCAAGACTCGTGCTGCGCACGCTTTGTGCTTGGAGTGAGAAACAGGTTCCTTGGTGTTTTCTGCGAAACGCTTTAGCAGCCCGTTGGTGCTAGTGTGGAGTCAGGGGATGGATGAAGCGGAGAGCCCCGTTTGGAGTGAGGCTGCAAAGGGCATGCCAAAGGAAGTGTTTTGCTGTGCCAAGACTCGTGCTGCGCACGCTTTGTGCTTGGAGTGAGAAACAGGTTCCTTGGTGTTTTCTGCGAAACGCTTTAGCAGCCCGTTGGTGCTAGTGTGGAGTCAGGGGATGGATGAAGCGGAGAGCCCCGTTTGGAGTGAGGCTGCAAAGGGCATGCCAAAGGAAGTGTTTTGCTGTGCCAAGACTCGTGCTGCGCACGCTTTGTGCTTGGAGTGAGAAACAGGTTCCTTGGTGTTTTCTGCGAAACGCTTTAGCAGCCCGTTGGTGCTAGTGTGGAGTCAGGGGATGGATGAAGCGGAGAGCCCCGTTTGGAGTGAGGCTGCAAAGGGCATGCCAAAGGAAGTGTTTTGCTGTGCCAAGACTCGTGCTGCGCACGCTTTGTGCTTGGAGTGAGAAACAGGTTCCTTGGTGTTTTCTGCGAAACGCTTTAGCAGCCCGTTGGTGCTAGTGTGGAGTCAGGGGATGGATGAAGCGGAGAGCCCCGTTTGGAGTGAGGCTGCAAAGGGCATGCCAAAGGAAGTGTTTTGCTGTGCCAAGACTCGTGCTGCGCACGCTTTGTGCTTGGAGTGAGAAACAGGTTCCTTGGTGTTTTCTGCGAAACGCTTTAGCAGCCCGTTGGTGCTAGTGTGGAGTCAGGGGATGGATGAAGCGGAGAGCCCCGTTTGGAGTGAGGCTGCAAAGGGCATGCCAAAGGAAGTGTTTTGCTGTGCCAAGACTCGTGCTGCGCACGCTTTGTGCTTGGAGTGAGAAACAGGTTCCTTGGTGTTTTCTGCGAAACGCTTTAGCAGCCCGTTGGTGCTAGTGTGGAGTCAGGGGATGGATGAAGCGGAGAGCCCCGTTTGGAGTGAGGCTGCAAAGGGCATGCCAAAGGAAGTGTTTTGCTGTGCCAAGACTCGTGCTGCGCACGCTTTGTGCTTGGAGTGAGAAACAGGTTCCTTGGTGTTTTCTGCGAAACGCTTTAGCAGCCCGTTGGTGCTAGTGTGGAGTCAGGGGATGGATGAAGCGGAGAGCCCCGTTTGGAGTGAGGCTGCAAAGGGCATGCCAAAGGAAGTGTTTTGCTGTGCCAAGACTCGTGCTGCGCACGCTTTGTGCTTGGAGTGAGAACCAGGTTCCTTGGTGTTTTCTGCGAAACGCTTTAGCAGCCCGTTGGTGCTAGTGTGGAGTCAGGGGATGGATGAAGCGGAGAGCCCCGTTTGGAGTGAGGCTGCAAAGGGCATGCCAAAGGAAGTGTTTTGCTGTGCCAAGACTCGTGCTGCGCACGCTTTGTGCTTGGAGTGAGAAACAGGTTCCTTGGTGTTTTCTGCGAAACGCTTTAGCAGCCCGTTGGTGCTAGTGTGGAGTCAGGGGATGGATGAAGCGGAGAGCCCCGTTTGGAGTGAGGCTGCAAAGGGCATGCCAAAGGAAGTGTTTTGCTGTGCCAAGACTCGTGCTGCGCACGCTTTGTGCTTGGAGTGAGAAACAGGTTCCTTGGTGTTTTCTGCGAAACGCTTTAGCAGCCCGTTGGTGCTAGTGTGGAGTCAGGGGATGGATGAAGCGGAGAGCCCCGTTTGGAGTGAGGCTGCAAAGGGCATGCCAAAGGAAGTGTTTTGCTGTGCCAAGACTCGTGCTGCGCACGCTTTGTGCTTGGAGTGAGAAACAGGTTCCTTGGTGTTTTCTGCGAAACGCTTTAGCAGCCCGTTGGTGCTAGTGTGGAGTCAGGGGATGGATGAAGCGGAGAGCCCCGTTTGGAGTGAGGCTGCAAAGGGCATGCCAAAGGAAGTGTTTTGCTGTGCCAAGACTCGTGCTGCGCACGCTTTGTGCTTGGAGTGAGAAACAGGTTCCTCGGTGTTTTCTGCGAAACGCTTTAGCAGCCCGTTGGTGCTAGTGTGGAGTCAGGGGATGGATGAAGCGGAGAGCCCCGTTTGGAGTGAGGCTGCAAAGGGCATGCCAAAGGAAGTGTTTTGCTGTGCCAAGACTCGTGCTGCGCACGCTTTGTGCTTGGAGTGAGAAACAGGTTCCTCGGTGTTTTCTGCGAAACGCTTTAGCAGCCCGTTGGTGCTAGTGTGGAGTCAGGGGATGGATGAAGCGGAGAGCCCCGTTTGGAGTGAGGCTGCAAAGGGCATGCCAAAGGAAGTGTTTTGCTGTGCCAAGACTCGTGCTGCGCACGCTTTGTGCTTGGAGTGAGAAACAGGTTCCTCGGTGTTTTCTGCGAAACGCTTTAGCAGCCCGTTGGTGCTAGTGTGGAGTCAGGGGATGGATGAAGCGGAGAGCCCCGTTTGGAGTGAGGCTGCAAAGGGCATGCCAAAGGAAGTGTTTTGCTGTGCCAAGACTCGTGCTGCGCACGCTTTGTGCTTGGAGTGAGAAACAGGTTCCTCGGTGTTTTCTGCGAAACGCTTTAGCAGCCCGTTGGTGCTAGTGTGGAGTCAGGGGATGGATGAAGCGGAGAGCCCCGTTTGGAGTGAGGCTGCAAAGGGCATGCCAAAGGAAGTGTTTTGCTGTGCCAAGACTCGTGCTGCGCACGCTTTGTGCTTGGAGTGAGAAACAGGTTCCTCGGTGTTTTCTGCGAAACGCTTTAGCAGCCCGTTGGTGCTAGTGTGGAGTCAGGGGATGGATGAAGCGGAGAGCCCCGTTTGGAGTGAGGCTGCAAAGGGCATGCCAAAGGAAGTGTTTTGCTGTGCCAAGACTCGTGCTGCGCACGCTTTGTGCTTGGAGTGAGAAACAGGTTCCTTGGTGTTTTCTGCGAAACGCTTTAGCAGCCCGTTGGTGCTAGTGTGGAGTCAGGGGATGGATGAAGCGGAGAGCCCCGTTTGGAGTGAGGCTGCAAAGGGCATGCCAAAGGAAGTGTTTTGCTGTGCCAAGACTCGTGCTGCGCACGCTTTGTGCTTGGAGTGAGAAACAGGTTCCTTGGTGTTTTCTGCGAAACGCTTTAGCAGCCCGTTGGTGCTAGTGTGGAGTCAGGGGATGGATGAAGCGGAGAGCCCCGTTTGGAGTGAGGCTGCAAAGGGCATGCCAAAGGAAGTGTTTTGCTGTGCCAAGACTCGTGCTGCGCACGCTTTGTGCTTGGAGTGAGAAACAGGTTCCTTGGTGTTTTCTGCGAAACGCTTTAGCAGCCCGTTGGTGCTAGTGTGGAGTCAGGGGATGGATGAAGCGGAGAGCCCCGTTTGGAGTGAGGCTGCAAAGGGCATGCCAAAGGAAGTGTTTTGCTGTGCCAAGACTCGTGCTGCGCACGCTTTGTGCTTGGAGTGAGAAACAGGTTCCTTGGTGTTTTCTGCGAAACGCTTTAGCAGCCCGTTGGTGCTAGTGTGGAGTCAGGGGATGGATGAAGCGGAGAGCCCCGTTTGGAGTGAGGCTGCAAAGGGCATGCCAAAGGAAGTGTTTTGCTGTGCCAAGACTCGTGCTGCGCACGCTTTGTGCTTGGAGTGAGAAACAGGTTCCTTGGTGTTTTCTGCGAAACGCTTTAGCAGCCCGTTGGTGCTAGTGTGGAGTCAGGGGATGGATGAAGCGGAGAGCCCCGTTTGGAGTGAGGCTGCAAAGGGCATGCCAAAGGAAGTGTTTTGCTGTGCCAAGACTCGTGCTGCGCACGCTTTGTGCTTGGAGTGAGAAACAGGTTCCTTGGTGTTTTCTGCGAAACGCTTTAGCAGCCCGTTGGTGCTAGTGTGGAGTCAGGGGATGGATGAAGCGGAGAGCCCCGTTTGGAGTGAGGCTGCAAAGGGCATGCCAAAGGAAGTGTTTTGCTGTGCCAAGACTCGTGCTGCGCACGCTTTGTGCTTGGAGTGAGAAACAGGTTCCTTGGTGTTTTCTGCGAAACGCTTTAGCAGCCCGTTGGTGCTAGTGTGGAGTCAGGGGATGGATGAAGCGGAGAGCCCCGTTTGGAGTGAGGCTGCAAAGGGCATGCCAAAGGAAGTGTTTTGCTGTGCCAAGACTCGTGCTGCGCACGCTTTGTGCTTGGAGTGAGAAACAGGTTCCTTGGTGTTTTCTGCGAAACGCTTTAGCAGCCCGTTGGTGCTAGTGTGGAGTCAGGGGATGGATGAAGCGGAGAGCCCCGTTTGGAGTGAGGCTGCAAAGGGCATGCCAAAGGAAGTGTTTTGCTGTGCCAAGACTCGTGCTGCGCACGCTTTGTGCTTGGAGTGAGAAACAGGTTCCTTGGTGTTTTCTGCGAAACGCTTTAGCAGCCCGTTGGTGCTAGTGTGGAGTCAGGGGATGGATGAAGCGGAGAGCCCCGTTTGGAGTGAGGCTGCAAAGGGCATGCCAAAGGAAGTGTTTTGCTGTGCCAAGACTCGTGCTGCGCACGCTTTGTGCTTGGAGTGAGAAACAGGTTCCTTGGTGTTTTCTGCGAAACGCTTTAGCAGCCCGTTGGTGCTAGTGTGGAGTCAGGGGATGGATGAAGCGGAGAGCCCCGTTTGGAGTGAGGCTGCAAAGGGCATGCCAAAGGAAGTGTTTTGCTGTGCCAAGACTCGTGCTGCGCACGCTTTGTGCTTGGAGTGAGAAACAGGTTCCTTGGTGTTTTCTGCGAAACGCTTTAGCAGCCCGTTGGTGCTAGTGTGGAGTCAGGGGATGGATGAAGCGGAGAGCCCCGTTTGGAGTGAGGCTGCAAAGGGCATGCCAAAGGAAGTGTTTTGCTGTGCCAAGACTCGTGCTGCGCACGCTTTGTGCTTGGAGTGAGAAACAGGTTCCTTGGTGTTTTCTGCGAAACGCTTTAGCAGCCCGTTGGTGCTAGTGTGGAGTCAGGGGATGGATGAAGCGGAGAGCCCCGTTTGGAGTGAGGCTGCAAAGGGCATGCCAAAGGAAGTGTTTTGCTGTGCCAAGACTCGTGCTGCGCACGCTTTGTGCTTGGAGTGAGAAACAGGTTCCTTGGTGTTTTCTGCGAAACGCTTTAGCAGCCCGTTGGTGCTAGTGTGGAGTCAGGGGATGGATGAAGCGGAGAGCCCCGTTTGGAGTGAGGCTGCAAAGGGCATGCCAAAGGAAGTGTTTTGCTGTGCCAAGACTCGTGCTGCGCACGCTTTGTGCTTGGAGTGAGAAACAGGTTCCTTGGTGTTTTCTGCGAAACGCTTTAGCAGCCCGTTGGTGCTAGTGTGGAGTCAGGGGATGGATGAAGCGGAGAGCCCCGTTTGGAGTGAGGCTGCAAAGGGCATGCCAAAGGAAGTGTTTTGCTGTGCCAAGACTCGTGCTGCGCACGCTTTGTGCTTGGAGTGAGAAACAGGTTCCTTGGTGTTTTCTGCGAAACGCTTTAGCAGCCCGTTGGTGCTAGTGTGGAGTCAGGGGATGGATGAAGCGGAGAGCCCCGTTTGGAGTGAGGCTGCAAAGGGCATGCCAAAGGAAGTGTTTTGCTGTGCCAAGACTCGTGCTGCGCACGCTTTGTGCTTGGAGTGAGAAACAGGTTCCTTGGTGTTTTCTGCGAAACGCTTTAGCAGCCCGTTGGTGCTAGTGTGGAGTCAGGGGATGGATGAAGCGGAGAGCCCCGTTTGGAGTGAGGCTGCAAAGGGCATGCCAAAGGAAGTGTTTTGCTGTGCCAAGACTCGTGCTGCGCACGCTTTGTGCTTGGAGTGAGAAACAGGTTCCTCGGTGTTTTCTGCGAAACGCTTTAGCAGCCCGTTGGTGCTAGTGTGGAGTCAGGGGATGGATGAAGCGGAGAGCCCCGTTTGGAGTGAGGCTGCAAAGGGCATGCCAAAGGAAGTGTTTTGCTGTGCCAAGACTCGTGCTGCGCACGCTTTGTGCTTGGGGTGAGAAACAGGTTCCTCGGTGTTTTCTGCGAAACGCTTTAGCAGCCCGTTGGTGCTAGTGTGGAGTCAGGGGATGGATGAAGCGGAGAGCCCCGTTTGGAGTGAGGCTGCAAAGGGCATGCCAAAGGAAGTGTTTTGCTGTGCCAAGACTCGTGCTGCGCACGCTTTGTGCTTGGGGTGAGAAACAGGTTCCTCGGTGTTTTCTGCGAAACGCTTTAGCAGCCCGTTGGTGCTAGTGTGGAGTCAGGGGATGGATGAAGCGGAGAGCCCCGTTTGGAGTGAGGCTGCAAAGGGCATGCCAAAGGAAGTGTTTTGCTGTGCCAAGACTCGTGCTGCGCACGCTTTGTGCTTGGAGTGAGAAACAGGTTCCTCGGTGTTTTCTGCGAAACGCTTTAGCAGCCCGTTGGTGCTAGTGTGGAGTCAGGGGATGGATGAAGCGGAGAGCCCCGTTTGGAGTGAGGCTGCAAAGGGCATGCCAAAGGAAGTGTTTTGCTGTGCCAAGACTCGTGCTGCGCACGCTTTGTGCTTGGAGTGAGAAACAGGTTCCTCGGTGTTTTCTGCGAAACGCTTTAGCAGCCCGTTGGTGCTAGTGTGGAGTCAGGGGATGGATGAAGCGGAGAGCCCCGTTTGGAGTGAGGCTGCAAAGGGCATGCCAAAGGAAGTGTTTTGCTGTGCCAAGACTCGTGCTGCGCACGCTTTGTGCTTGGAGTGAGAAACAGGTTCCTCGGTGTTTTCTGCGAAACGCTTTAGCAGCCCGTTGGTGCTAGTGTGGAGTCAGGGGATGGATGAAGCGGAGAGCCCCGTTTGGAGTGAGGCTGCAAAGGGCATGCCAAAGGAAGTGTTTTGCTGTGCCAAGACTCGTGCTGCGCACGCTTTGTGCTTGGAGTGAGAAACAGGTTCCTCGGTGTTTTCTGCGAAACGCTTTAGCAGCCCGTTGGTGCTAGTGTGGAGTCAGGGGATGGATGAAGCGGAGAGCCCCGTTTGGAGTGAGGCTGCAAAGGGCATGCCAAAGGAAGTGTTTTGCTGTGCCAAGACTCGTGCTGCGCACGCTTTGTGCTTGGAGTGAGAAACAGGTTCCTCGGTGTTTTCTGCGAAACGCTTTAGCAGCCCGTTGGTGCTAGTGTGGAGTCAGGGGATGGATGAAGCGGAGAGCCCCGTTTGGAGTGAGGCTGCAAAGGGCATGCCAAAGGAAGTGTTTTGCTGTGCCAAGACTCGTGCTGCGCACGCTTTGTGCTTGGAGTGAGAAACAGGTTCCTCGGTGTTTTCTGCGAAACGCTTTAGCAGCCCGTTGGTGCTAGTGTGGAGTCAGGGGATGGATGAAGCGGAGAGCCCCGTTTGGAGTGAGGCTGCAAAGGGCATGCCAAAGGAAGTGTTTTGCTGTGCCAAGACTCGTGCTGCGCACGCTTTGTGCTTGGAGTGAGAAACAGGTTCCTCGCGGTGTTTTCTGCGAAACGCTTTAGCAGCCCGTTGGTGCTAGTGTGGAGTCAGGGGATGGATGAAGCGGAGAGCCCCGTTTGGAGTGAGGCTGCAAAGGGCATGCCAAAGGAAGTGTTTTGCTGTGCCAAGACTCGTGCTGCGCACGCTTTGTGCTTGGAGTGAGAAACAGGTTCCTCGGTGTTTTCTGCGAAACGCTTTAGCAGCCCGTTGGTGCTAGTGTGGAGTCAGGGGATGGATGAAGCGGAGAGCCCCGTTTGGAGTGAGGCTGCAAAGGGCATGCCAAAGGAAGTGTTTTGCTGTGCCAAGACTCGTGCTGCGCACGCTTTGTGCTTGGAGTGAGAAACAGGTTCCTCGGTGTTTTCTGCGAAACGCTTTAGCAGCCCGTTGGTGCTAGTGTGGAGTCAGGGGATGGATGAAGCGGAGAGCCCCGTTTGGAGTGAGGCTGCAAAGGGCATGCCAAAGGAAGTGTTTTGCTGTGCCAAGACTCGTGCTGCGCACGCTTTGTGCTTGGAGTGAGAAACAGGTTCCTCGGTGTTTTCTGCGAAACGCTTTAGCAGCCCGTTGGTGCTAGTGTGGAGTCAGGGGATGGATGAAGCGGAGAGCCCCGTTTGGAGTGAGGCTGCAAAGGGCATGCCAAAGGAAGTGTTTTGCTGTGCCAAGACTCGTGCTGCGCACGCTTTGTGCTTGGAGTGAGAAACAGGTTCCTCGGTGTTTTCTGCGAAACGCTTTAGCAGCCCGTTGGTGCTAGTGTGGAGTCAGGGGATGGATGAAGCGGAGAGCCCCGTTTGGAGTGAGGCTGCAAAGGGCATGCCAAAGGAAGTGTTTTGCTGTGCCAAGACTCGTGCTGCGCACGCTTTGTGCTTGGAGTGAGAAACAGGTTCCTCGGTGTTTTCTGCGAAACGCTTTAGCAGCCCGTTGGTGCTAGTGTGGAGTCAGGGGATGGATGAAGCGGAGAGCCCCGTTTGGAGTGAGGCTGCAAAGGGCATGCCAAAGGAAGTGTTTTGCTGTGCCAAGACTCGTGCTGCGCACGCTTTGTGCTTGGAGTGAGAAACAGGTTCCTCGGTGTTTTCTGCGAAACGCTTTAGCAGCCCGTTGGTGCTAGTGTGGAGTCAGGGGATGGATGAAGCGGAGAGCCCCGTTTGGAGTGAGGCTGCAAAGGGCATGCCAAAGGAAGTGTTTTGCTGTGCCAAGACTCGTGCTGCGCACGCTTTGTGCTTGGAGTGAGAAACAGGTTCCTCGGTGTTTTCTGCGAAACGCTTTAGCAGCCCGTTGGTGCTAGTGTGGAGTCAGGGGATGGATGAAGCGGAGAGCCCCGTTTGGAGTGAGGCTGCAAAGGGCATGCCAAAGGAAGTGTTTTGCTGTGCCAAGACTCGTGCTGCGCACGCTTTGTGCTTGGAGTGAGAAACAGGTTCCTCGGTGTTTTCTGCGAAACGCTTTAGCAGCCCGTTGGTGCTAGTGTGGAGTCAGGGGATGGATGAAGCGGAGAGCCCCGTTTGGAGTGAGGCTGCAAAGGGCATGCCAAAGGAAGTGTTTTGCTGTGCCAAGACTCGTGCTGCGCACGCTTTGTGCTTGGAGTGAGAAACAGGTTCCTCGGTGTTTTCTGCGAAACGCTTTAGCAGCCCGTTGGTGCTAGTGTGGAGTCAGGGGATGGATGAAGCGGAGAGCCCCGTTTGGAGTGAGGCTGCAAAGGGCATGCCAAAGGAAGTGTTTTGCTGTGCCAAGACTCGTGCTGCGCACGCTTTGTGCTTGGAGTGAGAAACAGGTTCCTCGGTGTTTTCTGCGAAACGCTTTAGCAGCCCGTTGGTGCTAGTGTGGAGTCAGGGGATGGATGAAGCGGAGAGCCCCGTTTGGAGTGAGGCTGCAAAGGGCATGCCAAAGGAAGTGTTTTGCTGTGCCAAGACTCGTGCTGCGCACGCTTTGTGCTTGGGGTGAGAAACAGGTTCCTCGGTGTTTTCTGCGAAACGCTTTAGCAGCCCGTTGGTGCTAGTGTGGAGTCAGGGGATGGATGAAGCGGAGAGCCCCGTTTGGAGTGAGGCTGCAAAGGGCATGCCAAAGGAAGTGTTTTGCTGTGCCAAGACTCGTGCTGCGCACGCTTTGTGCTTGGAGTGAGAAACAGGTTCCTCGGTGTTTTCTGCGAAACGCTTTAGCAGCCCGTTGGTGCTAGTGTGGAGTCAGGGGATGGATGAAGCGGAGAGCCCCGTTTGGAGTGAGGCTGCAAAGGGCATGCCAAAGGAAGTGTTTTGCTGTGCCAAGACTCGTGCTGCGCACGCTTTGTGCTTGGAGTGAGAAACAGGTTCCTCGGTGTTTTCTGCGAAACGCTTTAGCAGCCCGTTGGTGCTAGTGTGGAGTCAGGGGATGGATGAAGCGGAGAGCCCCGTTTGGAGTGAGGCTGCAAAGGGCATGCCAAAGGAAGTGTTTTGCTGTGCCAAGACTCGTGCTGCGCACGCTTTGTGCTTGGAGTGAGAAACAGGTTCCTCGGTGTTTTCTGCGAAACGCTTTAGCAGCCCGTTGGTGCTAGTGTGGAGTCAGGGGATGGATGAAGCGGAGAGCCCCGTTTGGAGTGAGGCTGCAAAGGGCATGCCAAAGGAAGTGTTTTGCTGTGCCAAGACTCGTGCTGCGCACGCTTTGTGCTTGGAGTGAGAAACAGGTTCCTCGGTGTTTTCTGCGAAACGCTTTAGCAGCCCGTTGGTGCTAGTGTGGAGTCAGGGGATGGATGAAGCGGAGAGCCCCGTTTGGAGTGAGGCTGCAAAGGGCATGCCAAAGGAAGTGTTTTGCTGTGCCAAGACTCGTGCTGCGCACGCTTTGTGCTTGGAGTGAGAAACAGGTTCCTCGGTGTTTTCTGCGAAACGCTTTAGCAGCCCGTTGGTGCTAGTGTGGAGTCAGGGGATGGATGAAGCGGAGAGCCCCGTTTGGAGTGAGGCTGCAAAGGGCATGCCAAAGGAAGTGTTTTGCTGTGCCAAGACTCGTGCTGCGCACGCTTTGTGCTTGGAGTGAGAAACAGGTTCCTCGGTGTTTTCTGCGAAACGCTTTAGCAGCCCGTTGGTGCTAGTGTGGAGTCAGGGGATGGATGAAGCGGAGAGCCCCGTTTGGAGTGAGGCTGCAAAGGGCATGCCAAAGGAAGTGTTTTGCTGTGCCAAGACTCGTGCTGCGCACGCTTTGTGCTTGGAGTGAGAAACAGGTTCCTCGGTGTTTTCTGCGAAACGCTTTAGCAGCCCGTTGGTGCTAGTGTGGAGTCAGGGGATGGATGAAGCGGAGAGCCCCGTTTGGAGTGAGGCTGCAAAGGGCATGCCAAAGGAAGTGTTTTGCTGTGCCAAGACTCGTGCTGCGCACGCTTTGTGCTTGGAGTGAGAAACAGGTTCCTCGGTGTTTTCTGCGAAACGCTTTAGCAGCCCGTTGGTGCTAGTGTGGAGTCAGGGGATGGATGAAGCGGAGAGCCCCGTTTGGAGTGAGGCTGCAAAGGGCATGCCAAAGGAAGTGTTTTGCTGTGCCAAGACTCGTGCTGCGCACGCTTTGTGCTTGGAGTGAGAAACAGGTTCCTCGGTGTTTTCTGCGAAACGCTTTAGCAGCCCGTTGGTGCTAGTGTGGAGTCAGGGGATGGATGAAGCGGAGAGCCCCGTTTGGAGTGAGGCTGCAAAGGGCATGCCAAAGGAAGTGTTTTGCTGTGCCAAGACTCGTGCTGCGCACGCTTTGTGCTTGGAGTGAGAAACAGGTTCCTCGGTGTTTTCTGCGAAACGCTTTAGCAGCCCGTTGGTGCTAGTGTGGAGTCAGGGGATGGATGAAGCGGAGAGCCCCGTTTGGAGTGAGGCTGCAAAGGGCATGCCAAAGGAAGTGTTTTGCTGTGCCAAGACTCGTGCTGCGCACGCTTTGTGCTTGGAGTGAGAAACAGGTTCCTCGGTGTTTTCTGCGAAACGCTTTAGCAGCCCGTTGGTGCTAGTGTGGAGTCAGGGGATGGATGAAGCGGAGAGCCCCGTTTGGAGTGAGGCTGCAAAGGGCATGCCAAAGGAAGTGTTTTGCTGTGCCAAGACTCGTGCTGCGCACGCTTTGTGCTTGGAGTGAGAAACAGGTTCCTCGGTGTTTTCTGCGAAACGCTTTAGCAGCCCGTTGGTGCTAGTGTGGAGTCAGGGGATGGATGAAGCGGAGAGCCCCGTTTGGAGTGAGGCTGCAAAGGGCATGCCAAAGGAAGTGTTTTGCTGTGCCAAGACTCGTGCTGCGCACGCTTTGTGCTTGGAGTGAGAAACAGGTTCCTCGGTGTTTTCTGCGAAACGCTTTAGCAGCCCGTTGGTGCTAGTGTGGAGTCAGGGGATGGATGAAGCGGAGAGCCCCGTTTGGAGTGAGGCTGCAAAGGGCATGCCAAAGGAAGTGTTTTGCTGTGCCAAGACTCGTGCTGCGCACGCTTTGTGCTTGGAGTGAGAAACAGGTTCCTCGGTGTTTTCTGCGAAACGCTTTAGCAGCCCGTTGGTGCTAGTGTGGAGTCAGGGGATGGATGAAGCGGAGAGCCCCGTTTGGAGTGAGGCTGCAAAGGGCATGCCAAAGGAAGTGTTTTGCTGTGCCAAGACTCGTGCTGCGCACGCTTTGTGCTTGGAGTGAGAAACAGGTTCCTCGGTGTTTTCTGCGAAACGCTTTAGCAGCCCGTTGGTGCTAGTGTGGAGTCAGGGGATGGATGAAGCGGAGAGCCCCGTTTGGAGTGAGGCTGCAAAGGGCATGCCAAAGGAAGTGTTTTGCTGTGCCAAGACTCGTGCTGCGCACGCTTTGTGCTTGGAGTGAGAAACAGGTTCCTCGGTGTTTTCTGCGAAACGCTTTAGCAGCCCGTTGGTGCTAGTGTGGAGTCAGGGGATGGATGAAGCGGAGAGCCCCGTTTGGAGTGAGGCTGCAAAGGGCATGCCAAAGGAAGTGTTTTGCTGTGCCAAGACTCGTGCTGCGCACGCTTTGTGCTTGGAGTGAGAAACAGGTTCCTCGGTGTTTTCTGCGAAACGCTTTAGCAGCCCGTTGGTGCTAGTGTGGAGTCAGGGGATGGATGAAGCGGAGAGCCCCGTTTGGAGTGAGGCTGCAAAGGGCATGCCAAAGGAAGTGTTTTGCTGTGCCAAGACTCGTGCTGCGCACGCTTTGTGCTTGGAGTGAGAAACAGGTTCCTCGGTGTTTTCTGCGAAACGCTTTAGCAGCCCGTTGGTGCTAGTGTGGAGTCAGGGGATGGATGAAGCGGAGAGCCCCGTTTGGAGTGAGGCTGCAAAGGGCATGCCAAAGGAAGTGTTTTGCTGTGCCAAGACTCGTGCTGCGCACGCTTTGTGCTTGGAGTGAGAAACAGGTTCCTCGGTGTTTTCTGCGAAACGCTTTAGCAGCCCGTTGGTGCTAGTGTGGAGTCAGGGGATGGATGAAGCGGAGAGCCCCGTTTGGAGTGAGGCTGCAAAGGGCATGCCAAAGGAAGTGTTTTGCTGTGCCAAGACTCGTGCTGCGCACGCTTTGTGCTTGGAGTGAGAAACAGGTTCCTCGGTGTTTTCTGCGAAACGCTTTAGCAGCCCGTTGGTGCTAGTGTGGAGTCAGGGGATGGATGAAGCGGAGAGCCCCGTTTGGAGTGAGGCTGCAAAGGGCATGCCAAAGGAAGTGTTTTGCTGTGCCAAGACTCGTGCTGCGCACGCTTTGTGCTTGGAGTGAGAAACAGGTTCCTCGGTGTTTTCTGCGAAACGCTTTAGCAGCCCGTTGGTGCTAGTGTGGAGTCAGGGGATGGATGAAGCGGAGAGCCCCGTTTGGAGTGAGGCTGCAAAGGGCATGCCAAAGGAAGTGTTTTGCTGTGCCAAGACTCGTGCTGCGCACGCTTTGTGCTTGGAGTGAGAAACAGGTTCCTCGGTGTTTTCTGCGAAACGCTTTAGCAGCCCGTTGGTGCTAGTGTGGAGTCAGGGGATGGATGAAGCGGAGAGCCCCGTTTGGAGTGAGGCTGCAAAGGGCATGCCAAAGGAAGTGTTTTGCTGTGCCAAGACTCGTGCTGCGCACGCTTTGTGCTTGGAGTGAGAAACAGGTTCCTCGGTGTTTTCTGCGAAACGCTTTAGCAGCCCGTTGGTGCTAGTGTGGAGTCAGGGGATGGATGAAGCGGAGAGCCCCGTTTGGAGTGAGGCTGCAAAGGGCATGCCAAAGGAAGTGTTTTGCTGTGCCAAGACTCGTGCTGCGCACGCTTTGTGCTTGGAGTGAGAAACAGGTTCCTCGGTGTTTTCTGCGAAACGCTTTAGCAGCCCGTTGGTGCTAGTGTGGAGTCAGGGGATGGATGAAGCGGAGAGCCCCGTTTGGAGTGAGGCTGCAAAGGGCATGCCAAAGGAAGTGTTTTGCTGTGCCAAGACTCGTGCTGCGCACGCTTTGTGCTTGGAGTGAGAAACAGGTTCCTCGGTGTTTTCTGCGAAACGCTTTAGCAGCCCGTTGGTGCTAGTGTGGAGTCAGGGGATGGATGAAGCGGAGAGCCCCGTTTGGAGTGAGGCTGCAAAGGGCATGCCAAAGGAAGTGTTTTGCTGTGCCAAGACTCGTGCTGCGCACGCTTTGTGCTTGGAGTGAGAAACAGGTTCCTCGGTGTTTTCTGCGAAACGCTTTAGCAGCCCGTTGGTGCTAGTGTGGAGTCAGGGGATGGATGAAGCGGAGAGCCCCGTTTGGAGTGAGGCTGCAAAGGGCATGCCAAAGGAAGTGTTTTGCTGTGCCAAGACTCGTGCTGCGCACGCTTTGTGCTTGGAGTGAGAAACAGGTTCCTCGGTGTTTTCTGCGAAACGCTTTAGCAGCCCGTTGGTGCTAGTGTGGAGTCAGGGGATGGATGAAGCGGAGAGCCCCGTTTGGAGTGAGGCTGCAAAGGGCATGCCAAAGGAAGTGTTTTGCTGTGCCAAGACTCGTGCTGCGCACGCTTTGTGCTTGGAGTGAGAAACAGGTTCCTCGGTGTTTTCTGCGAAACGCTTTAGCAGCCCGTTGGTGCTAGTGTGGAGTCAGGGGATGGATGAAGCGGAGAGCCCCGTTTGGAGTGAGGCTGCAAAGGGCATGCCAAAGGAAGTGTTTTGCTGTGCCAAGACTCGTGCTGCGCACGCTTTGTGCTTGGAGTGAGAAACAGGTTCCTCGGTGTTTTCTGCGAAACGCTTTAGCAGCCCGTTGGTGCTAGTGTGGAGTCAGGGGATGGATGAAGCGGAGAGCCCCGTTTGGAGTGAGGCTGCAAAGGGCATGCCAAAGGAAGTGTTTTGCTGTGCCAAGACTCGTGCTGCGCACGCTTTGTGCTTGGAGTGAGAAACAGGTTCCTCGGTGTTTTCTGCGAAACGCTTTAGCAGCCCGTTGGTGCTAGTGTGGAGTCAGGGGATGGATGAAGCGGAGAGCCCCGTTTGGAGTGAGGCTGCAAAGGGCATGCCAAAGGAAGTGTTTTGCTGTGCCAAGACTCGTGCTGCGCACGCTTTGTGCTTGGAGTGAGAAACAGGTTCCTCGGTGTTTTCTGCGAAACGCTTTAGCAGCCCGTTGGTGCTAGTGTGGAGTCAGGGGATGGATGAAGCGGAGAGCCCCGTTTGGAGTGAGGCTGCAAAGGGCATGCCAAAGGAAGTGTTTTGCTGTGCCAAGACTCGTGCTGCGCACGCTTTGTGCTTGGAGTGAGAAACAGGTTCCTCGGTGTTTTCTGCGAAACGCTTTAGCAGCCCGTTGGTGCTAGTGTGGAGTCAGGGGATGGATGAAGCGGAGAGCCCCGTTTGGAGTGAGGCTGCAAAGGGCATGCCAAAGGAAGTGTTTTGCTGTGCCAAGACTCGTGCTGCGCACGCTTTGTGCTTGGAGTGAGAAACAGGTTCCTCGGTGTTTTCTGCGAAACGCTTTAGCAGCCCGTTGGTGCTAGTGTGGAGTCAGGGGATGGATGAAGCGGAGAGCCCCGTTTGGAGTGAGGCTGCAAAGGGCATGCCAAAGGAAGTGTTTTGCTGTGCCAAGACTCGTGCTGCGCACGCTTTGTGCTTGGAGTGAGAAACAGGTTCCTCGGTGTTTTCTGCGAAACGCTTTAGCAGCCCGTTGGTGCTAGTGTGGAGTCAGGGGATGGATGAAGCGGAGAGCCCCGTTTGGAGTGAGGCTGCAAAGGGCATGCCAAAGGAAGTGTTTTGCTGTGCCAAGACTCGTGCTGCGCACGCTTTGTGCTTGGAGTGAGAAACAGGTTCCTCGGTGTTTTCTGCGAAACGCTTTAGCAGCCCGTTGGTGCTAGTGTGGAGTCAGGGGATGGATGAAGCGGAGAGCCCCGTTTGGAGTGAGGCTGCAAAGGGCATGCCAAAGGAAGTGTTTTGCTGTGCCAAGACTCGTGCTGCGCACGCTTTGTGCTTGGAGTGAGAAACAGGTTCCTCGGTGTTTTCTGCGAAACGCTTTAGCAGCCCGTTGGTGCTAGTGTGGAGTCAGGGGATGGATGAAGCGGAGAGCCCCGTTTGGAGTGAGGCTGCAAAGGGCATGCCAAAGGAAGTGTTTTGCTGTGCCAAGACTCGTGCTGCGCACGCTTTGTGCTTGGAGTGAGAAACAGGTTCCTCGGTGTTTTCTGCGAAACGCTTTAGCAGCCCGTTGGTGCTAGTGTGGAGTCAGGGGATGGATGAAGCGGAGAGCCCCGTTTGGAGTGAGGCTGCAAAGGGCATGCCAAAGGAAGTGTTTTGCTGTGCCAAGACTCGTGCTGCGCACGCTTTGTGCTTGGAGTGAGAAACAGGTTCCTCGGTGTTTTCTGCGAAACGCTTTAGCAGCCCGTTGGTGCTAGTGTGGAGTCAGGGGATGGATGAAGCGGAGAGCCCCGTTTGGAGTGAGGCTGCAAAGGGCATGCCAAAGGAAGTGTTTTGCTGTGCCAAGACTCGTGCTGCGCACGCTTTGTGCTTGGAGTGAGAAACAGGTTCCTCGGTGTTTTCTGCGAAACGCTTTAGCAGCCCGTTGGTGCTAGTGTGGAGTCAGGGGATGGATGAAGCGGAGAGCCCGTTTGGAGTGAGGCTGCAAAGGGCATGCCAAAGGAAGTGTTTTGCTGTGCCAAGACTCGTGCTGCGCACGCTTTGTGCTTGGAGTGAGAAACAGGTTCCTCGGTGTTTTCTGCGAAACGCTTTAGCAGCCCGTTGGTGCTAGTGTGGAGTCAGGGGATGGATGAAGCGGAGAGCCCCGTTTGGAGTGAGGCTGCAAAGGGCATGCCAAAGGAAGTGTTTTGCTGTGCCAAGACTCGTGCTGCGCACGCTTTGTGCTTGGAGTGAGAAACAGGTTCCTCGGTGTTTTCTGCGAAACGCTTTAGCAGCCCGTTGGTGCTAGTGTGGAGTCAGGGGATGGATGAAGCGGAGAGCCCCGTTTGGAGTGAGGCTGCAAAGGGCATGCCAAAGGAAGTGTTTTGCTGTGCCAAGACTCGTGCTGCGCACGCTTTGTGCTTGGAGTGAGAAACAGGTTCCTCGGTGTTTTCTGCGAAACGCTTTAGCAGCCCGTTGGTGCTAGTGTGGAGTCAGGGGATGGATGAAGCGGAGAGCCCCGTTTGGAGTGAGGCTGCAAAGGGCATGCCAAAGGAAGTGTTTTGCTGTGCCAAGACTCGTGCTGCGCACGCTTTGTGCTTGGAGTGAGAAACAGGTTCCTCGGTGTTTCTGCGAAACGCTTTAGCAGCCCGTTGGTGCTAGTGTGGAGTCAGGGGATGGATGAAGCGGAGAGCCCCGTTTGGAGTGAGGCTGCAAAGGGCATGCCAAAGGAAGTGTTTTGCTGTGCCAAGACTCGTGCTGCGCACGCTTTGTGCTTGGAGTGAG
>NW_028290278.1:0-11666 GCF_059628265.1 Tinamus guttatus | reverse complement strand
CGGCCGCGCCGCCGCTGCGCGCGCTCAGGTGGCCGCCATCTTGTACGGGCGCAGTGCGCATGCGCGCGCGCAGGGGCGGGGGGAGAGCGCATGCGCGGGCTCGAAGTGCCCCCCCCCCCGTGCCGCGCATGCGCACTCCCCCCCACCCCGGCCCAGCGCGCATGCGTCCTCTTCCCCCCCCACCCCACCCCGCGCATGCGCCCTTCGCCGCCCATTGGCCGTGACGCGCGGCGGGGGGCGTGGCGAGGGGCGGGCCCCGCCCCTCAAGGCGGAAGCGGAAGCGACGTCAGGAGCGGTGCCGTTTACCGAGCGCTTTATTGCTCCAAAATCCGAGCGAATGAGCCCAAAACGTGTGTGGGGGCGGGGGGAGCGTTTGGCACGTGACAGGGCCGGGGGGGCGTGGCCTGGGGCGGCCCCGCCCCTCAACGGCTGCTCTTAAAGGGACCCGCTCGGGGGATTTGGCACCTCCATCTCAATAAATAAGTTAAATTAAATTAAATTAATTAATTAAATTAATTAAAGCGACATGGGGGGGGGGTCCGTGTCCTTCATATGGAGACTTCGTATTCCCTGGTGTCCTGTTGGGGGGGGGGGGAGAGGGTGAGGACGAGGCCCCGCCCACCGCGGGGCGGGGCCAAGCGGGGGGGGGCGGGGCCGAGGGGGGCGGGGCCTCACCCGGGCCTCGTGGGGGGCGTGGCCGAGGTCGCTCTCTGCCGCGATGGGGCTGTAGCCGGGGGAGGGCGGGAAGGGGAGGCCGAACGGGGCCTTCCTGGGGGCGGAGACACGGGCTGGGGGCGGGGCCAGGGGCCGGGGAGGCCCCGCCCCCGCCCCGCCCCCCACGGTGTGAGAACACCAAAAAAAAAAAAAAAAAAAGTGATGCGGGCCCTTTAAGAGCTGACCCCTTTAGGGTGTGCCCGCATTGCCCTTTTAAGGCGGGTCCGCGTTGTCCCTTTAACGCGTTGTGGGCCCGCATTGCCCCTTTAAGGGACTCTAGACCCGCATCGCCCCTTTAAGGCGCTCTAGAGCCACGTTGCCCTTTTAAGACACGGTGGACCCTCATTGCCCCTTTAAGGTGCACTGGGCCCGTGTTGCCACTTTAAGGCTCTCTAAACCCACGTTGCCCCTTTAAGGCGCTCTAGAGTCGCATTGCCCCTTTAAGACCCTCTGAAGCCGCGTTGCCCCTTTAAGGCACTCTAGATCCACATTGCCCCTTTAAGGCGTTCTGGCCCCTCATTGCCCCTTTAAGGGACTCTAGACCCTCATTGCCCCTTTAAGGCGTTTTGGACCCGCACTGGCCCTTTAAGGCACCCTAGACCCGCGTTGCCCCTTTAAGGCTCACTGGGCCCATATTGCCCCTTTAAGGCGCTCTAGACCCTCATTGGCCCTTTAAGGTGCTCTAGAGCCGCGTTGCCCCTTTAAGTCCTGCTGGACCCACATCGCCCCTTTAAGGCGTTGTGGGCCCGCGTTGCCCCTTTAAGACGCTCTAGACCCGCGTTGCCCCTTTAAGACCCTCTAGACCCGCGTTGCCCCTTCAAGACGCTCTAGACCCGCGTTGCCCCTTTAAGACCCTCTAGACCCGCGTTGCCCCTTTAAGACCCTCTAGACCCGTGTTGCCCTTTAAGACCCTCTAGAGCCGCGTTGCCCCTTTAAGGCGCTCTAGACCCGCGTTGCCCTTTAAGACCCTCTAGACCCGCGTTGCCCCTTTAAGACCCTCTAGACCCGCGTTGCCCCTTTAAGACCCTCTAGACCCGCGTTGCCCCTTTAAGGCGCGCCGGGCCGGCCCCGCCGTTGCCCCTTTAAGGCGGGTCCCGCCCCCGGCGCGCGCCCATTGGCTGACCTGGCGCAGCAGGCGTAGGCCCCGCCCACGAGGAGCAGGACGAGGCCGGCGGGCAGGAGGACGGCGAGGGCGATGGCCCCGCCCCCCGCCTGGTGGGCGGGGCCGGCGCTCTGCGTCACTGCGGCCGACCGTGACGTCAGCGGGGGGGGGGGGGGCGCCGGACACGCCCCCAGCCCGGAGCCCCGCCCCCCGCCCCATAGCGCCCATAGAGCCTTGGGCCCCACTGACCACCCCGTGGCCGAGATCCCCCTGCCCCACACAGCGCCCCATAGCGCCCCATAGCGCCATAACCCCCCCTGCCCCATAGCGCCCCATAGCCCCATAACCCCCCTGCCCCATAGCCCCCCCATAGCCGCCCCATAGCGCCCCATAGCCCCATAACCCCCCTGCCCCATAGCGCCCCACAGACCCCCTGCCCCATAGCGCCCCATAGCCCCATAACTCCCCCCTGCCCCATAGCCGCCCCATAGCGCCCCATAACCCCCTGCCCCATAGCCCCCCATAGCCCCATAACCCCCCCACCCCACAGCCCCCCCATAGCCCCATAACCCCCCCTGCCCATAGCGCCCCATAACCCCCCCCTGCCCCATTGCGCCCCATAGCGCCATAACCCCCCACCCCACAGCCCCCCTGCCCCATAGCGCCCCATAGCACCCCATAGCGCCCCACAGCCCCCCACAGCCCCATAACCCCCCCCGCTCCATAGCCCCATAACACCCCCCATAGCCCCCCATAGCCCCATAACCCCCCTGCCCCATAGCGCTCCATAGCCCCATAGGCCCCCCCAATAGTGCCCCACAGATCCCCATAGCGCCCCACAGCCCCATAACCCCCCCACCCCATAGCCCCCCACCCCACAGCCCCCTGCCCCATAGCCCCCCATAGCCCCCCACAGCCCCATAACCCCCACCCCATAGCCCCCCATAGTGCCCCATAGCCCCCCATAACCCCCCCTGCCCCATAGCCCCCCATAGCCCCACATCCCCCTGCCCCACATCCCCCCCTCACCCTGCAGCCGCTGCTCATCCGGGTACTCGGAATCGGCCTCTGCGGGTGACAACAACAACAACAACAACAATAACAATAACAACAACAACAACAACAACAACAACAACCGCCAGCGTCACCCGGGGGACCGGCGGGTGACAGCCCCATAGCGGGGGGACAGATCTCCCCACCCCTTGGGTCTCTCCCCACACATGGGAATCTCGCCCCACATTGCCCCACATCTCCCCACAGATCCTGCCCCACACATGGGGGTCTCGCCCCACATCCCGCCCCACATCCCGCCCCACATCTCCCCACATCTCCCCACATCTCCCCACATCCTGCCCCACATCTCCCCACATCTCCCCACATCCCGCCCCACATCCCGCCCCACATCCCACCCCACATCCCGCCCCACAGATCCCACCCCACATCCCGCCCCACATCTCCGCACATCTCCCCACAGATCCCACCCCACATCTCCCCACATCCTGCCCCACATCCCGCCCCACAGATCCCACCCCACAGATCCCGCCCCACAGATCCCGCCCCACATCTCCCCACATCTCCCCACATCTCCCCACAGATCCCGCCCCACACATGGGGGTCTCGCCCCACAGATCCCGCCCCACATCTCCCCACATCCCGCCCCACAGATCCCACCCCACATCCTGCCCCACATCTCCCCACATCTCCCCACATCTCCCCACATCCCACCCCACATCCCGCCCCACATCCCACCCCACATCCCGCCCCACAGATCCCGCCCCACAGATCCCGCCCCACATCTCCCCACATCTCCCCACATCTCCCCACATCCTGCCCCACATCTCCCCACATCCCACCCCACATCCCGCCCCACATCTCCCCACATCTCCCCACATCCCGCCCCACATCTCTCCACATCCCGCCCCACACATGGGGGTCTCGCCCCACAGATCCCGCCCCACATCGCGCACCCCCCGGTCCCGGCAGTCGGTGGCACCGGAATCGCGGAGCCCCCCCCGGGCGGAGCCGCTGCTGGGAGGGGCCCGGGGGGGCGGGGCTGGGACAGGGATCCCGGCGAGCTGCAGGGGGGACAATGGGGGGACATGGGGACAATGGGGACAATGGGGATATTGGGGACATGGGGACAATGGGGACATGGGGAGACTTGGGGACATTGGGGACATTGGGGGACGGCCGGAGCTGGGAGATCCTGGGAGGTTCTGGGACCATCTGGGACCCTCTGGGACCCTCTGGGACCATCTGGGACCTTCTGGGAGCTTCTGGGACCCTCTGGGAACTCATGGGACTTCCTGGGAGCTCCTGGAGCCTCCTGGGACCATCTGGGACCATGTGGGACCTCCTGGGACCTTCTCGGACCCTCTGGAAGCTTCTGGGACCATCTGGGACCTCCTCGGAGCTTCTGGGACCCTCTGGGACCTTCTGGGACCATCTGGGACCATTTGGGACTTCCTGGGACCATCTGGGACCTCCTGGGACCCTCTGAGACCCTCTGGGACCATCTGGGACCTCCTTGGAGCTTCTGGGACCCTCTGGGACCTTCTGGGACCCTCTGGGACCATTTGGGACCTTCTAGGAACACCTAGGGGTGGCGCTGGGACCTCCTGGGAGCTTCTGAGACCCTCTGGGACCTCCAGGAACCATCTGGGACCTTCTAGGAAGCCCTAGGGGTGGCACCGGGACCTCCTGGGACCATCTGGGACCTCCTGGGACCCTCTGAGACCCTCTGGGACCATCTGGGACCCCCTGGAAGCTTCTGGGACCCTCTCGGACCTTCTGGGACCCTCTGGGACATTCTGGGACCTTCTGGGAGGTTCTGGGACCCTCTGGGACCTCCAGGAACCATCTGGGAGCATTTGGGACCTTCTAGGAACACCTAGGGGTGGCGCTGGGACCTCCTGGGACCCTCTGGGACCTTCTGGGACCCTCTGGGACTTCCTGGGACCATCTGGGACCTCCTGGGACCCTCTGAGACCCTCTGGGACCCTCTGGAAGCTTCTGGGACCATCTGGGACCTCCTCGGAGCTTCTGGGACCCTCTGGGACCTTCTGGGACCATCTGGGACCTCCTGGGAGCTTTTGGGACCTTCTGGGACCCTCTGGAACCCTCTGGGAACCCCTGGAAGCTTCTGGAACCATCTGGGACCTTCTGGGACCTCCTTGGAGCTTCTGGAACCCTCTGGGACCATTTGGGACCTTCCAGGAACACCTAGGGGTGGCGCTGGGACCTCCTGGGAGCTTCTGGGACCATCTGGGACCCTCTGGGACCATCTGGGACCTCCTGGGACCCTCTGGGACCATCTGGGACCTCCTGGGAGCTTCTGGTACCATCCGGGAACTCATGGGACTTCCTGGGAGCTCCTGGGGCCTCCTGGGACCATCTGGGACCTTCTGGGACCCTCTGGGACATTCTGGGACCTCCTGGGAGGTTCTGGAACCCTCTGGGACCTCCAGGAACCATCTGGGACCTTCTGGAACCCTCTGGGACCCTCTGGGACCATCTGGGACCATCTGGGACCCTCCGGGACCATCTGGGACCACGCGGGAATCCCTAGAGGTGACACTGGGACCTCCTGGGGTGACAAAGGGCCCCGGGACCTTCTGGCCACCCAACTTGTAGCTCCAGGGTCTCCCAACGCGTCTGTGGGGCCCCCCAGAGCTAATGGTGGGTCATGGGGCCACCCCAAGGCCAATGGAGGGTCATGGATCATCCCAAGGCCAATGACAAGTCATGGGGCCATCCCAAGGCCAACGATGGGTCATGGGGCGCCCCATGGCCAATGATGGGTCACCCCAAGGCCAATGACAAGTCAAGGGGCCACCCCAAGGCCAACGATGGGTCATCCCATGACCAATGACAAGTCATGGGGCACCCCATGGCCAATGATGGGTCACCCCAAGGCCAATGATGGGTCCCGGGTCACCCCAAGGCCAACGATGGGTCACCCCAAGGCCAATGATGGGTCCTGGGTCATCCCATGGCCAACGATGGGTCCCGGGTCACCCCATGGCCAATGACAAGTCAAGGAGCCACCCCAAGGACAATGATGGGTCATCCCAAGGCCAATGGTGGGTCATGGAGCATCCCAAGGCCAACGATGGGTCAAGGGGCCATCCCAAGGCCAATGGAGCGTCATCCCAAGGTCAATGATGGGTCCTGGGTCATCCCAAGGCCAATTATGGGTCATGGGGCCACCCCAAGGCCAATGATGGGTCATCCCAAGGCCAATGACAAGTCAAGGGGCCACCCCAAGGCCAATGACAGGTCATCCCAAGGCCAATGATGGGTCCCGGGTCACCCCAAGGCCAATGACGGGTCATGAGGCCACCCCAAGGCCAATGGAGCATCATCCCAAGGCCAATGATGGGTCCTGGGTCATCCCAAGGCCAATGATGGGTCATGGGTCACCCCAAGGCCAATGATGGGTCACCCCAAGGCCAATGATGGGTCCTGGGTCATCCCAAGGCCAATGACAATCAAGGAGCCACCCCAAGGCCAATGAGGGGTCATCCCAAGGCCAATGGTGGGTCTAGGGGCCATCCCAAGGCCAATAATGGGTCATGGGGCCACCCCAAGGCCAATGACAATCAAGGAGCCATCCCAAGGCCAATGACGGGTCATGGGGCACCCCAAGGCCAATGACAAGTCAAGGGGCCACCCCAAGGCCAATGATGGGTCCTGGGTCACCCCAAGGCCAATGATGGGTCATGGGGCCACCCCAAGGCCAATGACAAGTCAAGGGGCCACCCCAAGGCCAATGATGGGTCATCCCAAGGCCAATGATGGGTCCTGGGTCATCCCAAGGCCAATGATGCGTCATGAAGCCACCCCAAGGCCAACGCCGGGTCCCGGGTCACCCCATGGCCAACGCCGGGTCCCGGGTCATCCCAAGGCCAATAATGGGTCCTGGGTCACCCCAAGGCCCACGCTGGGTCCCGGGTCACCCCCGCGGGCACTCACGGACACACTTGGGGACGCGGTGGCTCCAGGCGGGGCCGGCGGCGCCGCGGTCGGCGCAGGTCAGGGTGCCGCTGCCCTCCAGCTCGTAGCCCTCGCGGCACCCGTAGCGCACGCGGGCGCCCACGGCGAAGCGGCGCCCGGCCCCGCTGCGGCGCCCGTGCCGGATGGGCCCGGGGTCGGCGCACGTCACCACTGCGGGGGGACATCATGGGCTTGGGTCATGTTGGGGGCTTGGTGGCACCAGGGGGGTTGGGAACATCACGGTCTTGGGTCATGTTGGGGGTCTTAGTCATGTTGGGATGAAGGTTGGGATGAAGGTTGGGATGAGGTTGAGATGAGGTTGGGATGCCCATTGGGATGAAGGTTGGGATGAGGTTGGGATGAGGTTGGGATGAAGGTTAAGATGAAGGTTGGGATGAAGGTTGGGATGAGGCTGGGATGCCCATTGGGATGAAGGTTGAGATGCCCATTGGGATGAGGTTGGGATGCCCATTGGGATGAAGGTTGAGATGCCCATTGGGATGAGGTTGGGATGCCCATTGAGATGCCCATTGGGTTGAAGGTTGGGATGAGGTTGAGATGCCCATTGGGATGAGGTTGGGATGAAGGTTGGGATGAGGTTGAGATGCCCATTGGGATGAGGTTGGGATGAAGGTTGGGATGAGGTTGAGATGCTGATTGGGATAAGGTTAGAATGAGGTTGGGATGCCCATTGGGATGAGGTTGAGATGCCCATTGGGATGAAGGTTGGGATGAGGTCAGGATGAAGGTTGGGATGCCCATTGGGATGAAGGTTGGGATGCCCATTGGGATGTCGGTTGAGATGCCCTTTGGGATGAAGGTTGGGATCCAGGTTGGGATGAAGGTCGGGATGAAGGTTGGGATGAGGTCGGGATGAAGGTTGGGATCCAGGTTGGGATGAAGGTTGGGATGAAGGTCGGGATGAAGGTCGGGATGAGGTCAGGATGAAGGTTGGGATGCCCGTTGGCATGAAGGTTGGGATGAAGGTCGGGATGAGGTCGGGATGAGGTCGGGATGAAGGTCGGGATGAAGGTGGGGATGAGGTCGGGATGAAGGCCGGCCCACGCCCGGCGCTCACCGCGGCGGCATTCCGGCGGGGGGCCGCTCCAGCTGAGGTCCCACTGGCACGTGAGGACGTCGGCGCCCAGCAGCTCGTAGCCCGGCTGGCACTGGTAGCTCAGCACCGTGCCCCGGATCATGGCGCCGTGCGAGGCCGAGCGCCAGCCGAAGGCCACGGCCGGCACCTCGGCGCACGTGTCGTTCCGCGACACCTCTGCGGGCCGGGGACGCCCCTCAGGGACGGGGCCTCCACCCATGGGGCCTCCTTCCTTGGGGGCCTCCACCCATGGGAGCCTCCTTCCTTGGGGGCCTCCACCCATGGGGCCTCCTTCCTTGGGGGCCTCCACCCATGGGGGCCTCCTTCCTTGGGGGCCTCCACCCATGGGGACTTCCATCCATGGGGGCCTCTACCCATGGGGACTTCCATCCATGGGAGCCTCCTTCCTTGGGGGCCTCCACCCATGGGGACTTCCATCCATGGGAGCCTCCTTCCTTGGGGGCCTCCATCCATAGGAGCCTCCATCCATTGGGGCTTTCATCCATGGGAGCTTCCATCCACGGGAGCCTCCTTCCTTGGGGGCCTCCACCCATGGGGGATTCCATCCATGGGGGCCTCCACCCATGGGGACTTCCATCCATGGGGCCTCCTTCCTTGGGGGCCTCCACCCATGGGGGATTCCATCCATGGGGGCCTCTACCCATGGGGGCCTCCACCCTTGGGAGCCTCCTTCCTTGGGGGCCTCCACCCATGGGAGCCTCTTTCCTTGGGGGCTTCCACCCATGGGGGCTTCCATCCATGGGGGCCTCCATCCATGGGGGCCTCCATCCATGGGGGCCTCCACTCATGGAAACCTCCATCCATAGGACCCACCATCCATGAGACCCCATCCATGGAAACCTCCATCCATGGGACCCACCATCCACGGGAACCTCCATCCATGGGGCCCACCATCCATGGAAACCTCCATCCATGGGACCCACCATCCATGGGACCCACCATCCATGGGACCCCATCCATGGGACCCACCATCCATGGGAACCTCCATCCATAGGAACCTCCATCCATGGAGACCACCATCCATGGGAACCTCCATCCATGAGACCCACCATCCATGAGACCCACCATCCATGGAAACCTCCATCCATGGGATCCACCACCCATGGGATCCCACCACCCATGAAGACCCCCTCCATGGGATCCCACCCATGGGCCCCCCATCCCCGGTGCCACCCCCGGTACCGGCGAAGCGGACGACGAAGCCGTGGCCGGTGGCCGGGGGGTCCTCGGTGGCCTCGGCCTGGAACTGCAACGTGGCGGCGGCGCCGGAGCTGAGCAGGCGGAAGCGGGGCCGGGCGCCCCGGAAGCGGCCCAGGACCCGGCCCGTGACGTCGTCGCCGTCGAACACGGTCAACGCGTCGGCCGGGCGCAGGACGAGGCTGCGGGGACGACGGGGACGCGCGGGACGACGGGGTGGGGAGGGATGGGGATGGAGATGGGGATGGAGATGGATGGAGATGGATGGAGATGGATGGGGATGGATGGAGATGGGTGAGGATGGATGGAGATGGACGGAGGTGGATGGGGATGGATGGAGATGGATGGAGATGGATGAGGAGGAATGGAGATGGATGGAGATGGATGGGGATGGATGGAGATGGAGATGGGTGAAGAGGGATGGAGATGGATGGAGATGGATGGAGATGGATGAGGATGGATGGGGATGGATGGGGATGGATGGGGATGGATGGAGATAGAGATGGATGGAGATGGGGATGGGGATGGATGAGGATGGATGGAGATGGATGGGGATGGATGGAGATGGATGGGGATGGATGGAGATGGGTGAAGAGGGATGGAGATGGATGGAGATGGATGAGGAGGAATGGAGATGGATGGAGATGGATGGGGATGGATGAGGATGGATGGGGATGGATGGAGATAGAGATGGATGGAGATGGGGATGGGGATGGATGAGGATGGATGGAGATGGATGGAGATGGATGGGGATGGATGGAGATGGATGAGGAGGAATGGAGATGGATGGAGATGGATGGAGATGGATGGGGATGGATGGGGATGGATGAGGAGGAATGGAGATGGATGGAGATAGAGATGGATGGAGATGGGGATGGGGATGGATGAGGATGGATGGAGATGGATGGGGACGGAGATGGGTGAGGATGGATGGGGACGGAGATGGGTGAGGATGGATGGGGATGGATGGAGATGGATGGAGATGGGTGAGGATGGATGGAGATAGAGGAGGGATGGAGATGGATGGAGATGGATGGAGATGGATGAGGATGGATGGAGATAGAGATGGATGAGGAGGAATGGAGATGGGTGAGGATGGATGGAGATGGATGGAGATGGATGGGGATGGGTGAGGATGGGGATGGAGATGGATGGAGATGGATGGGGATGGAGATGGATGAGGAGCGATGGAGATGGATGGAGATGGAGATGGATGAGGACGGATGGGGATGAAGATGGATGAGGATGGAGATGGTTGAGGATGGAGATGGGTGGGGATGGACGGGGATGGGGATGGACAGAGACGGATGGGGATGGAAACGGAAGGGATGGGGGTGGATGGAGATGGACATGGAGAGAGGTGAAGACAGGAAGGAGAAACAGAACCAGTGAGCGGGGACACAGGAGAGGACAGAGAGACACCCCAAGGCCAATGAGGGCTCATGAGACCACCCAACACCCAAGAATGGTCATGGGGCCACCCTAGGGCCCACCCCAATGGTGGGTCGTGGGTCATCCCAAGGCCAATGATGGGTCATGGGGCACCCCAAGGCCAATGAGGGGTCATGAGGCCATCCCATGGCCAATGATGGGTCATTCCAAGACCAATGATGGGTCATCCCAAGCCCAATGACAAGTCAAGGGGCCACCCCATGGTCAATGGTGGGTCAAGGGGCCACCCCATGGTCAATGATGGGTCATCCCATGGCCAATAACAAGTCAAGGGGCCACCCCAAGACCAATGATGGGTCAAGGGGCCACCCCAAGGCCAATGGTGGGTCATGAGGCCACCCCATGGTCAATGGTGGGTCCCAGGGCACCCACGTGTACACGTCCAGCAGGACCCTCCCGTCGTCGCCCACGCGAATGGTCACCCCATGGTCAATGATGGGTCCCCAGGTCACCCCATGGCCAATGATGGGTCCCCCATGGTGGTTATGGGTCCCCCATGGTCAATGATGGGTCCCCATGGTCACCCACGTGTCCACGTGCAGCAGGACCCTCCTCCCGTCGCCCACGCGGATGGTCACCCCATGGTCAATGATGGGTCCCCCATGGTGGTTATGGGTCCCCATGGTCAATGATGGGTCCCCATGGTGGTTATGGGTCCCCCATGGTCAATGATGGGTCCCCATAGTCAATGATGGGTCCCCATGGTCACCCACGTGTCCACGCCCAGCAGGACCCTGCTGTCCTTGCCCACGCGGATGGTCACCCCATGGTCAATGATGGGTCCCCATGGTCAATGGTGGGTCCCCCATGGTGGTTATGGGTCCCCATGGCCAATGATGGGTCCCCCATGGCCAATGATGGGTCCCCCATGGTCAATGATGGATCCCCCATGGTGGTTATGGGTCCCCATGGTGGTTATGGGTCCCCCATGGTCAATGATGGGTCCCCATGGTGGTTATGGGTCCCCATGGTGGTTATGGGTCCCCCATGGTCAATGATGGGTCCCCGTGGTCAATGATGGGTCCCCCATGGTCAATGCTGGGTTCCCATGGTCAATGGTGGGTCCCCATGGTCAATGATGGGTCCCCA
>NW_028290277.1:0-53867 GCF_059628265.1 Tinamus guttatus | reverse complement strand
CAGGCGTCCGGGGGACCCCAATGTCCCCCCCAAAGGGGCCCAGGGGACCCCAATGACCCCCCAATGTCCCCAATGTCCCCCAATGTCCCCCCAGGGGACCCCAACGTCCCCCCAATGTCCCCAAATGTCCCCAAGGGGGCCCAGGCGTCCGGGTGGCCTCAATGTCCCCCCAGAGGGGCCCAGGCGTCCGGGGATCCCCCAATGTCCCCCCAATGTCCCCAATTTCCCCCAGGGGACCCCAACGTCCCCCCAATGTCCCCAATGTCCCCAAAGGGGCCCAGGCGTCCGGGGACCCTCCCAATGTCCCCCCAAGGGGCCCAGGCGTCCGGGGGACCCCAATGTCCCCAAATGTCCCCCCAAAGGGGCCCAGGCGTCCGGGGACCCCCCAATGTCCCCCCAGGGGACCCCAATGTCCCCAAATGACACCCCCCAAAGGGCCCAGGGGACCCCAATGACCCCCCCAATGTCCCCCCAAGGGGGCCCAGGCGTCCGGGTGGCCTCAATGACCCTCCCAAGGGGCCCAGGCGTCCGGGGACCCCCCCAAAGTCCCCAAATGTCCCCCCCAAAGGGCCCAGGGGACCCCAATGTCCCCAAAGGGGCCCAGGCGTCCGGGGACCCTCCCAATGTCCCCCCAGGGGACCCCAATGTCCCCAAATGTCCCCAAAGGGGCCCAGGCGTCCGGGCGGCCTCCATCGCCCTCCCAAGGGGGCACAGGCATCCGGGTGGCCCCAATGTCCCCAAATGTCCCCCCCAAGGGGCCCAGGGGACCCCAATGACCCCCCCAATGTCCCCAATGTCCCCCAATGTCCCCCAAGGGGGCCCAGGCATCCGGGGACCCCCCAATGTCCCCCCAGGGGACCCCAATGTCCCCAAATGACCCCCCCCAAAGGGCCCAGTGACCCCCAATGTCCCCCCAAGGGGCCCAGGGGACCCCAATGACCCCCCATTGTCCCCAATGTCCCCCAATGTCCCCCCAAAGGGGCCCAGGCGTCCGGGGATCCCCCAATGTCCCCCAATGTCCCCAATGTCCCCCCCAAAGGGGCCCAGGCGTCCGGGTGGCCCCAATGTCCCCCCAATGTCCCCAATGTCCCCCCAGGGGACCCCAACGTCCCCCCATTGTCCCCAATGTCCCCAAAGGGGCCCAGGCATCCGGGGACCCCCCAATGTCCCCCCAAGGGGCCCAGGCGTCCGGGGGACCCCAATGTCCCCAAATGTCCCCCCCAAAGGGGCCCAGGGGACCCCAATGACCCCCCATTGTCCCCAATGACCCCCAATGTCCCCCCAAAGGGGCCCAGGCGTCCGGGCGGCCTCAATGACCCTCCCAAGGGGCCCAGGCGTCCGGGGACCCCCCCAATGTCCCCCCATTGTCCCCCAAAGTCCCCCCATTGTCCCCAATGTCCCCAATGTCCCCAAAGGGGCCCAGGCGTCCGGGCGGCCTCCATCGCCCTCCCAAGGGGCCCAGGCGTCCGGGGGACCCCAATGTCCCCAAATGTCCCCCCCAAAGGGCCCAGGGGACCCCAACGTCCCCCCAATGTCCCCCAATGTCCTCCCAAAGGGGCCCAGGCATCCGGGGACCCCCCAATGTCCCCCCAAGGGGCCCAGGCGTCCGGGGGACCCCAATGTCCCCAAATGTCCCCCCCAAAGGGCCCAGGGGACCCCAACGTCCCCCCAATGTCCCCCAATGTCCCCCCAAAGGGGCCCAGGCGTCCGGGTGGCCTCAATGACCCTCCCAAGGGGCCCAGGCGTCCGGGGGACCCCCCAATGTCCCCCCAGGGGACCTCAATGTCCCCCAATGTCCCCAGAGGGGCCTAAGGGACCCCAATGTCCCCAAATGTCCCCCCCAAAGGGCCCAGGGGACCCCAATGTCCCCCCATTGTCCCCAATGACCCCCAATGTCCCCCCAAAGGGGCCCAGGCGTCCGGGGACCCCTCCAATGTCACCCCAGGGGACCCCAATGTCCCCCTATGTCACCCCAAGGGGCCCAGGGGACCCCAATGACCCCCCCAATGTCCCCAAAGGGGCCCAGGCGTCCGGGGGACCCCAATGTCCCCAAATATCCCCCCAAAGGGCCCAGGGGACCCCAATGACCCCCCATTGTCCCCAATGTCCCCAATGTCCCCCCAAAGGGGCCCAGGCGTCCGGGGACCCCCCCAATGTCCCCCCAGGGGACCCCAATGTCCCCAAATGTCCCCCCCAAAGGGCCCAGGGGACCCCAATGACCCCCCCAATGTCCCCCCAGGGGACCCCAATGTCCCCAAATGTCCCCCCAGAGGGGCCCAGGCGTCCGGGGATCCCCCAATGTCCCCCAATGTCCCCCCAGGGGACCCCAACGTCCCCCCAATGTCCCCAATGTCCCCAAGGGGGCCCAGGCGTCCGGGTGGCCCCAATGTCCCCAAATGTCCCCCCAAAGGGCCCAGGGGACCCCAATGTCCCCCCAATGTCCCCAATGTCCCCCCAAAGGGGCCCAGGCGTCCGGGGACCCCCCAATGTCCCCCCCAAAGGGGCCCAGGGGACCCCAACGTCCCTCCATTGTCCCCAATGTCCCCAGAGGGGCCCAGGCGTCCGGGCGGCCTCCATCGCCCTCCCGAGGGGGCCCAGGCGTCCGGGGGACCCCAATGTCCCCCCAATGTCCCCAATGTCCCCCAATGTCCCCCCAAAGGGCCCAGGGGACCCCAACGTCCCCCCAATGTCCCCAAATGTCCCCCAATGTCCCCCCAAAGGGGCCCAGGCGTCCGGGGACCCCCCAATGTCCCCCCCAAAGGGGCCCAGGGGAGCCAATGACCCCCCAATGTCCCCCCATTGTCCCCAATGTCCCCCCCAATGTCCCCCCAAGGGGCCCAGGGGACCCCAACGTCCCCCCATTGTCCCCAATGTCCCCAAGGGGGCCCAGGCGTCCGGGGATCCCCCAATGTCCCCCAATGTCCCCAATGTCCCCCCAGAGGGGCCCAGGCGTCCGGGGACCCCCCAATGTCCCCCCAGGGGACCCCAACGTCCCCCCAATGTCCCCAATGTCCCCAAAGGGGCCCAGGCGTCCGGGCTGCCTCCATCACCCTCCCGAGGGGGCCCAGGCGTCCGGGTGGCCCCAATGTCCCCCAATGTCCCCCCAGGGGACCCCAACGTCCCCCCATTGTCCCCAATGTCCCCCCAAAGGGGCCCAGGCATCCGGGGACCCTCCCAATGTCCCCAAAGGGGCCCAGGCGTCCGGGGGACCCCAATGTCCCCAAATGTCCCCCCCAAAGGGCCCAGGGGACCCCAATGACCCCCAATGTCCCCCCAAAGGGCCCAGGCGTCCGGGGACCCCCCCCAATGTCCACCCAGGGGACCCCAATGTCCCCAAATGTCCCCAAAGGGGCCCAGGCGTCCGGGTGGCCTCAACGTCCCCCCAAAGGGGCCCAGGCGTCCGGGGATCCCCCAATGTCCCCCAACGTCCCCCCAGGGGACCCCAACGTCCCCCCATTGTCCCCAATGTCCCCAAGGGGGCCCAGGCGTCCGGGCCGCCCCCCAACCTGCGCACAGCCCCATAAGCAGCAGCCAGGGCCCCATCGGTGCCACCGCGGGAAGCAGAAGTGACAAAAGTGACAAAAGTGACAACGGGGGGGGGGGGGAGGGGGGGGGAGGTGACACCCATGGGTGGGGGTGGGGGAGGGGCGGAGCCGCCTGTTCCGCTTTTCTATGGGGCGGGGGAGGGGGGCCGGACGCCTGGGCCCCTTTTTATGGGGGGCAATTGGGGTCTATGGGGCAGAATTGGGGTCTATGGGGGGCAATTGGGGTCTATGGGGCAGAATTGGGGTCTATGGGGGAGAATTGGGGTCTATGGGGGGGAATTGGGGTCTATGGGGCGGAATGGGGGTTTTATGGGGGCAATTGGGGTCTATGGGGGGGCAATTGGGGGTCTATGGGGCAGAATTGGGGTCTATGGGGCGGAATTGGGGTCTATGGGGGGATTTGGGGTCTATGGGGGGCAATTGGGGTCTATGGGGGGGCAATTGGGGTCTATGGGGCAGATTTGGGGTCTATGGGGCAGAATTGGGGTCTATGGGGGGGCAATTGGGGTCTATGGGGCAGAATTGGGGTCTATGGGGGCAATTGGGGTCTATGGGGGGCAATTGGGGTCTATGGGGCAGAATTGGGGTCTATGGGGGGGCAATTGGGGTCTATGGGGGGCAATTGGGATCTATGGGGGGGATTTGGGGTCTATGGGGCGGAATTGGGGTCTATGGGGGCAATTGGGGTCTATGGGGGGGAATTGAGGACTATGGGGGGCAATTGGGGTCTATGGGGGGCAGAATTGGGGTCTATGGGGGGGATTTGGGGTCTATGGGGCAGAATTGGGGTCTATGGGGGGGCAATTGGGGTCTATGGGCGGAATTGGGGTCTATGGGGGGGATTTGGGGTCTATGGGGCAGAATTGGGGTCTATGGGGGGGAATTGGGGTCTATGGGGCAGATTTGGGGTCTATGGGGGGACAATTGGGGTCTATGGGGGCAATTGGGATCTATGGGGGGCAATTGGGGTCTATGGGGCAGAATTGGGGTCTATGGGGGGCAATTGGGGTCTATGGGGCGGAATGGGGGGTTTCTGGGGGCAATTGGGATCTATGGGGGCAATTGGGGTCTATGGGGGGCAGAATTGGGGTCTATGGGGGGCAGAAATGGGGTCTATGGGGGGGATTTGGGGTCTACGGGGCAGAATTGGGGTCTATGGGGGGCAATTGGGGTCTATGGGGGCAGAATTGGGGTCTATGGGGGCAATTGGGGTCTATGGGGCAGAATTGGGGTCTATGGGGGCAATTGGGATCTATGGGGCGGAATTGGGGTCTATGGGGCAGAATTGGGGTCTATGGGGGGGATTTGGGGTCTATGGGGCAGAATTGGGGTCTATGGGGCAGAATTGGGGTCTATGGGGGGGATTTGGGGTCTATGGGGCAGAATTGGGGTCTATGGGGCAGAATTGGGGTCTATGGGGGGCAATTGGGGTCTATGGGGCAGAATTGGGGTCTATGGGGCAGAATTGGGGTCTATGGGGGGGATTTGGGGTCTATGGGGCAGAATTGGGGTCTATGGGGGGCAATTGGGGTCTATGGGGGCAATTGGGATCTATGGGGGGGAATTGGGGTCTATGGGGCAGAATTGGGGTCTATGGGGCAGAATTGAGGTCTATGGGGGGGAATTGGGGTCTATGGGGCAGAATTGGGGTCTATGGGGCAGATTTGGGGTCCATGGGGCAGAATTGGGGTCTATGGGGCAGAATTGAGGTCTATGGGGGGCAGATTTGGGGTCTATGGGGCAGAATTGGGGTCTATGGGGCAGAATTGGGGTCTATGGGGGGGATTTGGGGTCTATGGGGCAGAATTGGGGGCTATGGGGGGCAATTGGGGTCTATGGGGGGCAGATTTGGGGTCTATGGGGTAGAATTGGGGTCTATGGGGGGGAATTGGGGTCTATGGGGGGCAATTGGGGTCTATGGGGCAGAATTGGGATCTATGGGGCAGAATTGGGGTCTATGGGGGGGCAATTGGGGTCTATGGGGGGGAATTGGGGTCTATGGGGCAGAATTGGGGTCTATGGGGGGGATTTGGGGTCTATGGGGCAGAATTGGGGTCTATGGGGCAGAATTGAGGTCTATGGGGCAGATTTGGGGTCTATGGGGCAGATTTGGGGTCTATGGGGCAGAATTGGGGTCTATGGGGCCCTTCCCCCCCCAAAAAGGGGCCCAGGCGTCCGGGAGGGGGCGGGGCCTTTCCCGCCACCCCTCCCCCCCCACCCTGACCCACATCCGGCCCCGGACGCCGGGGCCCATTGGGGGGGGGGAGGGGGGGGGAGCTCTTTCCCACGGGGGGGGAGGGGGGAGGAAGGGGGCGGGGCGAAGCGGAAGCTCCGCCCCCTTCTTTAATTACTCCCCCCCCGGCCCCCCCCCTCCGGCACCAGAATCTGCCCCCGTGGGGGACGAGTGAGTGAGAGCGGCCGGGTCCCCAATGTCCCCAATGTGTCCCCAATGTCCCCAATGTCCCCAATGTCCCCCCCAATGTCCCCAATGTCCCCCCCATGTCCCCAATGTCCCCAATGTCCCCCCTATGTCCCTTTATGTCCCCCATGTCCCCCTGTGTCCCCCCAATGTCCCCAATGTCCCCCCATTGTCCCCAATGTCCCCCTATGTCCCTTTATGTCCCCCATGTCCCCCCGTGTCCCCCCAATGTCCCCAATGTCCCCCCATGTCCCTTAATGTCCCCAATGTCCCCCCGTGTCCCCATTGTCCCCTAATGTCCCCCGTGTCCCCCCCATTGTCCCCCATGTCTCCAATGTCCCCCCAATGTCCCCTAATGTCCCCTAATGTCCCCCCATGTCCCCCCGTGTCCCCCCGTGTCCCCCCAATGTCCCCAATGTTCTCCCATGTCCCTTAATGTCCTCCCATGTCCCCCCATGTCCCTTAATGTCCCCAATGCCCCCCCGTGTCCCCATTGTCCCCTAATGTCCCGTGTGTCCCCCCCATTGTCCCGCATGTCTCCAATGTCCCCCCCATGTCCCCAATGTCCCCTAATGTCCTCCCATGTCCCCCCATGTCCCTTAATGTCCCCAATGTCCCCTCATGTCCCCCGTGTCCCCCCATCTCCCCAATGTCCCTCCATGTCCCTTAATGTCCCCAATGTCCCCCCATTGTCCCCCATGTCCCCCCATGTCCCCAATGTCCCTCCATGTCCTTCTATATCCCCTGATGTCCCCATGTCCCCCATGTCCCCAATGTCCCCAATGTCCCCATGTCCCCCTCTCCCCCCAGGTGCCCCTGCACCATCCCTATGTCCCCCCATTGTCCCCAATGTCCCCCAATGTCCCCAATGTCCCCACAGGTCCCTCCATGTCCCCAATGTCCCCGTGGTGGCCGCTCCTCCTGCTCCTCCTCGTCCTGCTCTGTCCCCCCGCGTGTCCCCAGTGTCACCGCGAGGCCTCCGTCCCCAATGTCCCCAATGTCCCCAATGTCCCCATGTCCCTCCACGTCCCCAATGTCCCTCCATGTCCCTCCATGTCCCCTTGTCACCATGTCCCCAATGTCCCCCCATGTCCCCCAATGTCCCTCCATGTCCCCAATGTCCCCCCAATGTCCCTCCATGTCCCCCCATTGTCCCCATGTCCCCAATGTCCCCCAATGTCCCCAATGTCCCCAATGTCCCCAATGTCCCCACAGGTCCCTCCATGTCCCCAATGTCGCTGCTCCCGCTGCTCCTCCTTGTCCTCCGCTGTCCCCCCGGGCGTCCCCAGTGTCACCGCGCGGCCTCCGTCCCCAATGTCCCCAATGTCCCCAATGTCCCCATGTCCCTCCATGTCCCCCCAGATCCCCAATGTCCCCAATGTCCCCACAGGTCCCTCCATGTCCCCAATGTCCCCCCATGGTCCCCAATGTCCCCAATGTCCCCCAATGCCCCCAATGTCCCCAATGTCCCCATGTCCCCAATGTCCCCATGTCCCTCCATGTCCCCAATGTCCCCCAATGTCCCCAATGTCCCCAATGTCCCCAATGTTCCTCCATGTCCCCCCATTGTCCCCATGTCCCCAATGTCCCCCAATGTCCCCAATGTCCCCAATGTCCCCAATGTCCCCCATGTCCCCAATGTCCCCCAATGTCCCCAATGCCCCCAATGTCCCCCATGTCCTCCATGTCCCCATGTCCTCCATGTCCCCAATGTCCCCAATGTCCCCACAGGTCCCTCCATGTCCCCAATGTCCCCGTGGTGGCCGCTCCTCCTGCTCCTCCTCGTCCTGCTCTGTCCCCCCGGGCGTCCCCAGTGTCACCGCGCAGCCTCCGTCCCCAATGTCCCCAATGTCCCCAATGTCCCCATGTCCCTCCATGTCCCCCCAGATCCCCAATGTCCCCATATCCCCAATGTCCCCCCATGTCCCCAATGTCCTCCCATGTCCTTCCATGTCCCCCATGTCCCCCCAGTGTCCCTACAGGTCCCTCCATGTCCCCAGTGTCCCCGATGTCCCCAATGTCCCCATGTCCCTCTCTCCTCAGGTCCCCCCATTGTCCCCAATGTCCCCGTGGTGGCCGCTCCTCCTGCTCCTCCTCGTCCTGCTCTGTCCCCCCGCGCGTCCCCAGTGTCACCGCGCAGCCTCCGTCCCCAATGTCCCCAATGTCCCCAATGTCCCCATGTCCCTCCATGTCCCCAATGTCCCCATTGTCCCCAATGTCCCCCCATGTCCCCAATGTCCTCCCATGTCCTTCCATGTCCCCCATGTCCCCCCAATGTCCCTACAGGTCCCTCCATGTCCCCAATGTCCCCAATGTTCCCAATGTCCCTCCAAGTCCCCATGTCCCCAATATCCCCATGTCCCTCCATGTTCCCCCATTGTCCCCATGTCCCCAATGTCCCCAATGTCCCGAATGTCCCCGCAGGTCCCTCCATGTCCCCAATGTCCCCGTGGTGGCCGCTCCTCCTGCTCCTCCTCGTCCTCCGCTGTCCCCCCGGGCGTCCCCAGTGTCACCGCGCGGCCTCCGTCCCCAATGTCCCCAATGTCCCCAATGTCCCCATGTCCCTCCATGTCCCCAATGTCCCCAATGTCCCCACAGGTCCCTCCATGTCCCCAATGTCCCCCAATGTCCCCAATGTCCCCCCATGTCCCCCCAGATCCCCAATGTCCCCAATGTCCCCCATGTCCCCATGTCCTCCATGTCCCCAATGTCCCCATATCACCAATGTCCCCAATGTCCCCAATGTCCCCGCAGGTCCCTCCATGTCCCCAATGTCCCCATGTCCCCAATGTCCCCAATGTCCCCCCATGTCCCCCCAGATCCCCAATGTCCCCAATGTCCCCAATGTCCCCATATCACCAATGTCCCCAATGTCCCGAATGTCCCCGCAGGTCCCTCCATGTCCCCAATGTCCCCGTGGTGGCCGCTCCTCCTGCTCCTCCTCGTCCTGCTCTGTCCCCCCGGGCGTCCCCAGTGTCACCGCGCGGCCTCCGTCCCCAATGTCCCCAATGTCCCCATGTCCCTCCATGTCCCCAATGCCCCCAATGTCCCCAATGTCCCCAATGTCCCCAATGTCCCCACAGGTCCCTCCATGTCCCCAATGTCGCTGCTCCCGCTGCTCCTCCTCGTCCTGCTCTGTCCCCCCGCGCGTCCCCAGTGTCACCGCGCGGCCTCCGTCCCCAATGTCCCCAATGTCCCCATGTCCCTCCATGTCCCCAATGTCCCCCAATGTCCCCATGTCCTCCATGTCCCTCCATGTCCCCAATGTCCCCACAGGTCCCTCCATGTCCCCAATGTCGCTGCTCCCGCTGCTCCTCCTCATCCTCCGCTGTCCCCCCGGGCGTCCCCAGTGTCACCGCGCGGCCGGCGCCGCCTGCGCCCGCGCGGCCTCCGTCCCCGGGGCCTCCTTCCTGGGCCGGGGCCTCGACGTCACCACCCTGGAGCTGGCGGCCGCCTCCGTCCTGGCGCCCGGGCCCTTCGACGGCCCCTTCGGGGGCGGCCTCCGACGGGGAGGCCCTCGTGGAGGTCCCCAAGGAGGTCCCCATGGAGGTCCCAATGGTGGCCTCAGTGGAGGTCCCAATGGTGGCCTCCATGGAGGTCCCCAAGGAGGTCCCCGTGGAGGTCCTCATGGAGGTCCTCATGGTGGCCCCGATGGAGGTCCCCAAGGAGGTCCCCATGGAGGTCCCCATGGAGGTCCTCGTGGTGGCCTCGATGGAGGTCCCAATGGTGGCCTCAGTGGAGGTCCCAATGGTGGCCTCCATGGAGGTCCCCAAGGAGGTCCCCGTGGAGGTCTCAATGGTGGCCTCAGTGGAGGTCCCCATGGAGATCCCCAAGGAGGTCCCAATGGTGGCCTCCATGGAGGTCCCCAAGGAGGTCCCCGTGGAGGTCCCCAAGGAGGTCCTCATGGAGGTCCTCATGGTGGCCTCGATGGAGGTCCCCAAGGAGGCCTCTATGGAGATGCCAATGGAGGTCCCCGTGGAGGCCTTGATGGAGGCTCCAAAGGAGGTCACCATGGAGGCCTTGATGGAGGTCCCCAAGGAGGTCCTCATGGAGGTCCTCATGGTGGCCCTGATGGAGGTCCCCAAGGAGGTCCCCGTGGAGGTCCCCAAGGAGGTCCCCATGGAGGTCCCCGTGGAGGTCCTCGTGGTGGCCTCCATGGAGGCCTTGATGGAGATGCCAATGGAGGCTCCAATGGAGGTCCCAATGGTGGCCTCCATGGAGGCCTTGATGGAGATGCCAATGGAGGCTCCAATGGAGGTCCCAATGGTGGCCTCCATGCAGGTCCCCGTGGAGGTCCTCGTAGTGGCCTCGATGGAGGTCACCATGGTGGTCCTCCTGGTGGCCTCTATGGAGGTCCCAATGGTGGTCTCCATGGAGGTCCCCGTGAAGGCCTTGATGGAGGCTCCAATGCAGGTCCCTATGGAGGCTCCAATGGAGGCTCCCGTGGTGGCCTCCATGGAGATCCCAATGGAGGTCCCCAAGGAGGCCTCGATGGAGATGCCTATGGAGGTCCCCGTGTTGGGCGCCATGGAGGTCCCCGTGGAGGCCTCAATGGAGGCTCCAATGGAGGCTCCAATGAAGACCCCAACGAAGACGCTGATGGAAGCCCCAGTGAAGATCCCAATGGAGGTCACCCCTATGGATCCCCCTATGGAGCCCCCAATGGACGCCCCTACGGAGGCCCCAATGGAGGCTCCAATGGAGACTCCCCTGCAGGTCACCCCAATGGAGGCCCCAAAGGAGACCCCAATGAAGACCCCAATGGAGGCTCCAATGAAGACCCCAATGAAGACGTCAATGGAGGCCCCAATGGAGGTTCCTATGGAGGTCACCCCTATGGAGGTCACCCCTATGGAGGCCCCTATGGATCCCCCTATGGAGTCCCCTACGGAGGCCCCAATGGAGGCTCCAATGGAGACTCCCCTGCAGGTCACCCCTATGGAGGCCCCAGTGAAGACCCCGATGAAGACCCCAACGGAGGCTCCAATGAAGACGCCAATGGAGAGTCCAATGAAGACCCCAATGAAGGTCACCCCTACGGAGGCCTTTATGGAGGCCCCTATGGAGGCCCATTTGGAGGCCCCTACGGAGGCCCCAATGGAGGCTCCAATGGAGACTCCTCTGCAGGTCATCCCTATGGAGGCCCCAAAGAAGACCCCAATGAAGACCCCAACGGAGGCTCCAATGAAGACCCCAATGGAGGCTCCAATGAAGATCCCAATGGAGGCTCCAATGAAGACCCCAATGGAGGCTCCAATGGAGGCCCCAATGAAGATCTCAATAGAGGCTCCAATGAAGACCCCAATGAAGGTCACCCCTATGGAGGCCTTTATGGAGGCCCCTATGGAGGCCCATTTGGAGGCCCCTACGGAGGCCACAATGGAGGCTCCAATGGAGACTCCTCTGCAGGTCACCCCTATGGAGGCCCCAATGAAGCCCCCAACGGAGGCTCCAATGAAGACGCCAATGGAGATCCCAATGGAGGCTCCAATGAAGATCCCAATGGAGACCCCAATGGAGGCTCCAAAGAAGATCCCAATGGAGGCCCCAATGAAGATCTCAATAGAGGTTCCAACGAAGACCCCAATGAAGGTCACCCCTATGGAGGCCCTTACGGAGACCCTTACGGAGGCCCATTCGGAGGCCCATTGGGCGCCCCCTCCTGCACCCTCTGCCGCAACCCCCTCCTGGGCGGCCGGCGCCAGCGGTTGCCGGCGGCCGCCGGGGGGTGGCGGGTGACGTCGCGGTGCGGAGGCCACGCGGGGGCCTCGTGGAGCCGCTCGGCCCTGGGGCTGCTGCAGGACGCGGTGGCCGGGGACACCCGCGGGTGGCGCCTGGGGCTGTCCCTTGGTGGCCTCCACGGTGGTGGCCTCCGTGGTGGTGGTGGCCGTGGTGGCCCCGGTGGCCTCCATGGTGATCGTGGTGGCCCCGGTGGCCTCCATGGTGGTGGCCTCCATGGTGGTGGCCTCCACGATGGCCGTGGTGGCTCCGGTGGCCTCCATGGTGGCCCTGGTGGCCCTGATGGCCTCCATGGTGATGGCCTCCATGGTGGTGGCCTCCATGGTGGTGGCCCTGGTGGCCTCCATGGTGGCCCTGGTGGCCCCGGTGGCCTCCATGGTGGCGGCCTCCATGGTGGTGGCCCCGGTGGCCTCCATGGTGGCCCTGGTGGCCCCAGTGGCCTCCATGGTGATCGTGGTGGCTCCAGTGGCCTCCATGGTGGCCCTGGTGGCCCCGATGGCCTCCATGGTGGTGGCCTCCATGGTGGTGGCCCCAGTGGCCTCCATGGTGACCGTGGTGGCCCCGGTGGCCTCCATGGTGGTGGCCTCCATGGTGATTGGGGTGGCCCCGGTGGCCTCCATGGTGGCAGCCTCCATGGTGGCCCTGGTGGCCCCGGTGGCCTCCATGGTGGCCCTGGTGGCCCTGGTGGCCTCCACGATGGCCGTGGTGGCTCCGGTGGCCTCCATGGTGGCCCTGGTGGCCGTGGTGGCCCCGGTGGCCCCGGTGTCACCATGGTGGCCGCGGGGTCCCGGTCCCGCTTGGCCTCCTTCGCGCTGGCCGCCCAGAGCGGGGACACGCGGGTGTTCGCCCGGGTGACGCTGCGGTGCGAGCACTACCGGTGAGCGGGGACAGGCGGCGGGGACAGCCCTGTGTGACACCCAACACCCCGACCCATAGAGACCCCATAGACCCCATAGATCCCATGGACCCCATAGACCCCATGGACCCCATGGACCACATAGGGCCCCATAGACCCCCATAGAGACCCCATAGAGACCCCATAGAGCCCCATAGACCCCATAGACCCATAGACCCCATGGACCCCATAGAGCCCATAGACCCTATAGACCCCATAGAGCCCATAGAGCCCCATAGAGCCCCATAGACCCCATAGAGACCTCATACAGACCCCATAGAGACCATAGAGACCCCATAGACTCCATAGAGCCCCATAGACCCCATAGAGACCCCATAGAGACCCCATTGAGCCCATAGACCCCATAGAGACCCCAGAGAGCCCATGGACCCCATATAGCCCCATAGAGACCTCATACAGACCCCATAGAGCCCATAGAGACCATAGACCCCATAGACCCCATGGACCCCATAGACCCCATAGAGACCCCATAGAGCCCATAGAGCCCCATAGACCCCATAGAGACCCATAGAGCCCATAGACTCCATAGACCCCATAGACCCCATAGACCCCATAGAGCCCCATAGACCCCATAGGGCCCCATAGACCCCATAGACCCCATGGACCCCATAGACCCCATAGACCCCATAGAATCCATAGAGACCCCATAGAGCCCCATAGAGCCCATAGAGACCCATAGAGCCCATAGACCCCCATAGAGACCCCATAGACCCCCATAGAGACCCCATAGAGACCCCATAGAGCCCCATAGAGCCCCATAGAGCCCATAGAGACCCATAGACCCCATAGAGCCCCATAGAGCCCATAGACCCCATAGAGCCCCATAGACCCCATAGAGACCCATAGAGCCCATAGACCCCATAGACCCCATAGACCCCATAGAGCCCCATAGACCCCATAGACCCCATAGAGACCCATAGAGCCCATAGACCCCATGGACCCCATAGACCCCATAGACCCCATAGACCCCATAGACTCCATAGAGGCCCATAGAGCCCATAGAGCCCCATAGACCCCATAGACCCCATAGAGACCCATAGGGCCCCATAGACCCCATAGACCCCGTAGACCCCATAGAGACCATAGAGACCCCATAGACCCTATAGACTCCATAGAGCCCATAGACCCCCATAGAGACCCCATAGAGACCCATAGAGCCCATAGAGACCCATAGATCCCCATAGACCCCATAGAGTCCATAGAGCCCCATAGACGCCATAGAGACCCATAGAGCCCATAGGGCCCCATAGACCCCATAGACCCCATAGACCCCATAGACCCCATAGACTCCATAGAGCCCATAGAGCCCATAGACCCCATGGACCCCATAGACCCCATAGACTCCATAGAGGCCCATAGACCCCATAGAGACCCCATAGACCCCATGGCCTCCCTAGACCCCATGACCTCCACCCCACATCACCCCATAGACCCCCATAGCCCCACATCTCCCCATAGACCCCATAGACCCCCCACATCTCCCCATAGCCTCCTTCTCTTCCCCCCGCAGCCTCTGGGCCTCCCCCCGCTCCCGCCTCTCCCCCGACTTCGTGGCCTCCGCCCGGGCCCTCCCGGGGACCTTCTCGGCCTCCACGGCCGGGGCCTTCGCCGCCTTCGTGGCCTCCTACGGGACCCACTGGGTGCGGGAGGCCGCGGGGAGGCCCCGCCCCACAGCGCCCCATAGAGCCCATAGAGCCCATAGAGCCCCATAGAGCCCCATAGAGACCCCATAGAGTCCATAGAGACCCCATAGACCCCATAGAGACCCCATAGAACCCATAGAGCTCCATAGAGACCCCATAGAGCCCATAGAGCCCATAGAGCCCATAGAGACCCCATAGACCCCATAGACCCCATAGAGACCCCATAGAACCCATAGAGCTCCATAGACCCCATAGAGCCCATAGAGCCCATAGACCCCATGGCCTCCGTAGACCCCATAGACCCTATAGACCCCATAGACCCCATAGAACCCATAGAGCTCCATAGAGCCCATAGAGACCCCATAGAACCCCATAGACCCCATAGACCCCATAGACCCCATAGACCCCATAGAGACCCCATAGAACCCATAGAGCCCCATAGACCCCATAGACCCCATAGACCCCATAGACCCCATAGAGCCCATAGACCCCATAGACCCCATAGACCCCATAGGGACCCATAGACCCCATAGAGCCCATAGAGCCCATAGAGCCCATAGACCCCATGGCCTCCATAGACCCCATAGACCCCATAGAGACCCCATAGAGACCCCATAGACCCCATAGACCCCATAGACCCCATGGCCTCCATAGACCCCATGGCCTCCACCCCAAATCACCCCATAGACCCCATAGACCCCCAAATCACCCCATAGACCCCATAGACCCCCCACATTTCCCCCTTTTTCCCCCCGCAGCCTCTGGGCCTCCCCCCGCTCCCGCCTCTCCCCCGACTTCGTGGCCTCCGCCCGGGCCCTCCCGGGGACCTTCTCGGCCTCCACGGCCGGGGCCTTCGCCGCCTTCGTGGCCTCCTACGGGACCCACTGGGTGCGGGAGGCCGCGGGGAGGCCCCGCCCCACAGCGCCCCATAGAGCCCATAGAGCCCCATAGAGACCCCATAGACTCCATAGAGACCCCATAGACCCCATTGACCCCATAGAGACCCCATAGAACCCATAGAGACCCCATAGAGACCCCATAGAACCCATAGACCCCATTGACCCCATGGCCTCCATAGACCCCATAGACTCCATAGAGGCCCATAAACCCCATAGAGGCCCATAGACCCCATAGAGACCCCATAGACCCCATAAACCCCATAGACTCCATAGAGGCCCATAGAGCCCCATAGAGACCCCATAGACCCCATAGACCCCATAGAGACCCCATAGAACCCATAGAGCTCCATAGACCCCATAGAGCCCATAGACCCCATAGAGCCCATAGAGACCCCATAGACCCCATAGAGACCCCATAGAACCCATAGAGCCCCATAGAGACCCCATAGAGCCCATAGAGACCCCATAGAACCCATAGAGCCCCATAGAGACCCCATAGAGCCCATAGACCCCATAGAGCCCATAGAGCCCCATAGACCCCATAGAGACCCCATAGACCCCATAGAGCCCCATAGAACCCATAGAGACCCCATAGAGACCCATAGAGCCCCATAGAGACCCCATAGAACCCATAGAGACCCCATAGACCCCATAGAGACCCCATAGAACCCATAGAGACCCCATAGACCCCATAGACCCCATAGAGACCCCATAGAGCCCATAGAGCTCCATAGACCCCATGGCCTCCATAGACCCCATAGACTCCATAGAGGCCCATAGAGCCCCATAGAGACCCCATAGAGCCCCATAGAGACCCATAGACCCCATAGAGCCCATAGACCCCATAGACCCCATAGAGACCCATAGAACCCATAGAGCTCCATAGACCCCATAGAGCCCATAGACCCCATAGATCCTATGGCCTCCATAGACCCCATAGACTCCATAGAGGCCCATAGACCCCATAGAGACCCCATAGAACCCATAGACCCCATAGAGCCCATGGCCTCCATAGACCCCATGACCTCCACCCCACATCACCCCATAGACCCCATAGACCCCCACATCTCCCCATAGACCCCATAGACCCCCCCACATCTCCCCATAGCCTCCTTCTCTTCCCCCCGCAGCCTCTGGGCCTCCCCCCGCTCCCGCCTCTCCCCCGACTTCGTGGCCTCCGCCCGGGCCCTCCCGGGGACCTTCTCGGCCTCCACGGCCGGGGCCTTCGCCGCCTTCGTGGCCTCCTACGGGACCCACTGGGTGCGGGAGGCCGCGGGGAGGCCCCGCCCCACAGCGCCCCATAGAGCCCATAGAGCCCATAGAGACCCCATAGAGCCCATAGAGCCCCATAGAGACCCCATAGAGCCCATAGAGACCCCATAGACCCCCATAGACCCCATAGACCCCATAGAGACCCCATAGAACCCATAGAGCTCCATAGACCCCATAGAGCCCATAGACCCCATAGACCCCATAGACCCCATAGAGACCCCATAGACCCCATAGACTCCATAGAGGCCCATAGAGCCCCATAGAGCCCATAGACCCCATAGAGACGCATAGACCCCATAGACCCCATGGCCTCCATAGACCCCATGGCCTCCACCTCACATCACCCCATAGACCCCATAGACCCCAAATCACCCCATAGACCCCATAGCCTCCATAGACCCCATGACCTCCACCCCACATCACCCCATAGACCCCATAGACCCCAAATCACCCCATAGACCCCATAGACCCCCCAAATCACCCCATAGACCCCATGGCCTCCATAGACCCCATGACCTCCACCCCACATCACCCCATAGACCCCATAGACCCCCACATCTCCCCATAGACCCCATAGACCCCCCCACATCTCCCCATAGCCTCCTTCTCTTCCCCCCGCAGCCTCTGGGCCTCCCCCCGCTCCCGCCTCTCCCCCGACTTCGTGGCCTCCGCCCGGGCCCTCCCGGGGACCTTCTCGGCCTCCACGGCCGGGGCCTTCGCCGCCTTCGTGGCCTCCTACGGGACCCACTGGGTGCGGGAGGCCGCGGGGAGGCCCCGCCCCACAGCGCCCCATAGAGCCCATAGAGCCCATAGAGACCCCATAGAGACCCCATAGAGCCCATAGAGCCCCATAGAGACCCCATAGAGCCCATAGAGACCCCATAGAACCCATAGAGCCCCATAGAGACCCCATAGAGCCCATAGAGACCCCATAGAACCCATAGAGACCCCATAGAACCCATAGAGACCCCATAGAACCCATAGAGCTCCATAGACTCCATAGACCCCATAGAGCCCATAGACCCCATAGACCCCATAGACCCCATAGACCCCATGGCCTCCATAGACCCCATAGACTCCATAGAGCCCATACAGCCCCATAGAGACCCCATAGAGACCCCATAAACCCCATAGAGACCCCATAGACCCCATAGACCCCATAGAGACCCCATAGACCCCATAGAGACCCCATAGACCCCATAGACCCCATGGACCCCATAGACCCCATAGACTCCTTAGAGGCCCATAGAGCCCCATAGAGCCCCATAGACCCCTTAACCCCCAAATCACCCCATAGACCCCATGGCCTCCATAGACCCCATGACCTCCACCCCACATCACCCCATAGACCCCCACAGCCCCACATCTCCCCATAGCCTCCTTCTCTTCCCCCCGCAGCCTCTGGGCCTCCCCCCGCTCCCGCCTCTCCCCCGACTTCGTGGCCTCCGCCCGGGCCCTCCCGGGGACCTTCTCGGCCTCCACGGCCGGGGCCTTCGCCGCCTTCGTGGCCTCCTACGGGACCCACTGGGTGCGGGAGGCCGCGGGGAGGCCCCGCCCCACAGCGCCCCATAGAGCCCATAGAGCCCATAGAGCCCGTAGACCCCATAGACCCCATGGCCTCCATAGACCCCATAGACTCCATAGAGGCCCATAGAGCTCCATAGAGCCCCCATAGAGCCCATAGACCCCATAGAGACCCCATAGACCCCATAGAACCCATAGAGACCCCATAGAACCCATAGAGCTCCATAGAGACCCCATAGAACCCATAGAGACCCCATAGAGACCCCATAGAACCCATAGAGCTCCATAGACCCCATAGAGCCCATAGAGCCCCATAGAGACCCCATAGACCCCATAGAGACCCCATAGACCCCATAGAACCCATAGAGACCCCATAGAACCCATAGAGCTCCATAGAGACCCCATAGAACCCATAGAGACCCCATAGAGACCCCATAGACCCCATAGAGCTCCATAGAGACCCCATAGACCCCATAGAGCCCATAGAGCCCATAGACCCCATGGCCTCCATAGACCCCATAGACTCCATAGAGGCCCATAGAGCCCCATAGAGCCCCATAGACCCCATAGAACCCATAGAGCTCCATAGACCCCATAGACCCCATAGAGACCCCATAGAGCCCATAGAGACCCCATAGACCCCATAGAGACCCCATAGAACCCATAGAGCTCCATAGACCCCATAGACCCCATAGAGACCCCATAGAGACCCCATAGAGACCCCATAGAACCCATAGAGCCCCATAGAGACCCCATAGACCCCATAGACCCCATAGACCCCACAGCCTCCCTACACCCCATGACCTCCACCCCACATCACCCCATAGACCCCATAGACCCCCCAAATCACCCCATAGACCCCATAGACCCCATGGCCTCCCTAGACCCCATGACCTCCACCCCACATCACCCCATAGACTCCATAGACCCCAAATCACCCCATAGACCCCATAGACCCCAAATCACCCCATAGACCCCATAGACCCCCCCACATCTCCCCCTTTTTCCCCCCGCAGCCTCTGGGCCTCCCCCCGCTCCCGCCTCTCCCCCGACTTCGTGGCCTCCGCCCGGGCCCTCCCGGGGACCTTCTCGGCCTCCACGGCCGGGGCCTTCGCCGCCTTCGTGGCCTCCTACGGGACCCACTGGGTGCGGGAGGCCGCGGGGAGGCCCCGCCCCACAGCGCCCCATAGAGCCCATAGAGCCCCATAGAGACCCCATAGAGCCCATAGAGACCCCATAGAACCCATAGAACCCATAGACCCCATAGAGACCCCATAGAGCCCATAGAGCCCATAGAACCCATAGAGACGCCATAGACCCCATAGAGACCCCATAGAACCCATAGAGCCCATAGAGCCCCATAGAGACCCCATAGAACCCATAGAGACCCCATAGACCCCATAGAGACCCCATAGAGACCCCATAGAACCCATAGAGCTCCATAGAGACCCCATAGAGCCCATAGACCCCATAGACCCCATAGAGCCCATAGAGCCCATAGAGACCCCATAGACCCCATAGACCCCATAGAGACCCCATAGAACCCATAGAGCCCATAGACCCCATAGAGCCCATAGAGACCCCATAGAGCCCATAGAGCCCCATAGAGACCCCATAGAACCCATAGAGACCCCATAGACCCCATAGAGACCCCATAGAACCCATAGAGCTCCATAGACCCCATAGACCCCATAGACTCCATAGAGCCCCATAGAGTCCCATAGACCCCATAGACCCCATAGACCCCATAGACCCCATAGAGCCCATGGCCTCCATAGACCCCATGGCCTCCACCCCACATCACCCCATAGAGCCCCATAGACCCCATAGACTCCATAGACCCCATAGACCCCATGGCCTCCATAGACCCCATGACCTCCACCCCACATCTCCCCATAGACCCCATAGACCCCCCACATCTCCCCATAGCCTCCTTCTCTTCCCCCCGCAGCCTCTGGGCCTCCCCCCGCTCCCGCCTCTCCCCCGACTTCGTGGCCTCCGCCCGGGCCCTCCCGGGGACCTTCTCGGCCTCCACGGCCGGGGCCTTCGCCGCCTTCGTGGCCTCCTACGGGACCCACTGGGTGCGGGAGGCCGCGTTGGGAGGCCGGGCCCGGGCCGTGACGGCGGCCTCCGCCTGCCGGGCCTCCCTGGAGGCCGCCAGCGCCCAGGAGGTGGCCGAGTGCCTCCGCGCGGAGGCCCGCGTGGGCCCGGCCTCCGCCGAGGCCTCCGGCTGCCGCCGCGACCGCCGCCGCCATCTCGGAGGCTCCTCCTTCCACGCGACCTTCACGGAAAAACTAGTGGAGGTCGAAGGGGGGCTGGACCATGGGGATGTCCTCTATGGAGGCCGGGAGGCCCGGGTTAAATGGATGCGGAGGCTGCCGGAGTTTCCGGGGTTGGTCGGGGCCTCCGTGGCGCCTCTGCACACGCTGCTGCCCCGGGGGGACCCGCGGAGGGCGGCGCTTCGGGCCGCTATAGGGCACTACGTGGCCACCCGGGCGCTGCGGGGCAACTGCAGCCAGGTCTGTCCCCAGGGGGTGCTGGGGGGCCGGGGGGACGCGGGGGTGGTGGCCAAGATGGCCGCCAAGATGGCCGCCAAGATGGCCGGCGAGATGGCCGGCAAGATGGCCGCTGAGAGGGCCGTTGAGATGGATGTCAAGATGGCCGCCAAGATGGCCGCCGAGAGCGCCGCTGAGATGGCTGCCAAGATGGCCACCAAGATGGCTGCCGAGATGGCCGCTGAGATGGATGCCAAGATGGCCGCCGAGAGGGCCACGGAGATGGATGCCAAGATGGCCGCCAAGATGGCCGCCAAAATGGCTGGCAAGATGGCCGCCGACATGGCCACTGAGATGGATGTCAAGATGGCCGCCAAGATGGCCGCCGAGAGCGCCGCTGACATGGCTGCCAAGATGGCCGCCGAGATGGATGCCAAGATGGCCGCTGAGAGGGCCACGGAGATGGATGCCAAGATGGCCGCCAAGATGGCCGACAGCGTGGGCCACAAGATGGCTGAGGAGATGGGCCACAAGATGGCCACCAAGATGGCCGCCGAGATGGCTGACAGTGTGGGCCACAAGATGGCCACCCACTTGGCCTCCAAGATGGCCGCCGACATGGTCCACAAGATGGCTGCCGACATGGTCCACAAGATGGCTGATGAGATGGTCCACAAGATGGCCGTTGAGATGGCGACCAAGATGGCTGCCGAGATGGCCGCTGAGATGGCCACCAAGATGGCTGACGGCGTGGGCCACAAGATGGCCGTCGAGATGATCCACAAGATGGCTGCCGAGATAGTTCACAAGATGGCCGCCGAGATGGTCACTGAGATGGCCACCAAAATGGCCGACAGCATGGACCACAAGATGGCCGCCGAGATGGCCGCCGAGATGGCTGACAGTGTGGGCTACAAGATGGCCGCTGAGATGGTCCACAAGATGGCTGCCGAAATAGTCCACAAGATGGCTGACGAGATGGTCCACAAGATGGCTGCCGAGATGGTCCACAAGATGGCCGACGAGATGGTCCACAAGATGGCCGCCGAGATGGTCCACAAGATGGCGGACGAGATGGTCCACAAGATGGCTGCCGAGATGGTCCACAAGATGGCCGACGAGATGGTCCACAAGATGGCTGCCGACATGGTCCACAAGATGGCTGCCGAGATGGTCCACAAGATGGCCGCTGAGATGGTCCACAAGATGGCGGACGAGATGATCCACAAGATGGCTGCCGACATGGTCCACAAGATGGCTGCCGAGATGGTCCACAAGATGGCCGCTGAGATGGTCCACAAGATGGCCGACGAGATGGTCCACAAGATGGCCGACGAGATGCTCCACAAGATGGCTGCCGACATGGTCCACAAGATGGCCGCTGAGATGGTCCACAAGATGGCCGCCAAGATGGTCCACAAGATGGCCGCCGAGATGATCCACAAGATGGCGGATGAGATGGTCCACAAGATGGCTGCCGAGATGGTCCACAAGATGGCGGATGAGATGGTCCACAAGATGGCCGCCGAGATGCTCCACAAGATGGCCGACGAGATGGTCCACAAGATGGCGGATAAGATGGTTCACAAGATGGCTGCCGACATGGTTCACAAGATGGCTGCCGAGATGGTCCACAAGATGGCCGCTGAGATGGTCCACAAGATGGCCGCCCACCTGGTCGCCAAGATGGCCGCCAAGATGGCCGGTCGGGCCAGCCTGACGGCCCCCCTGGCCGCCGAGGTGGCCGCCCGCGTGGCCCCCAAGATGGCCGCCAAGATGGCCGCCACGGTGGCCACCGAGGTGGTCCCCAAGATGGCCGCCGAGGACGCCCCTGAGGTGGCCGCCAAGATGGTGGCCAAGGTGGTCGCCAAGATGGCTGCCAAGATGGCCGCCAAGGTGAGCGCCAAGATGGCTGCCGAGAGGCTGGCGGAGGTGGCCTCCAAGATGGCCGCCGAGGCGGCCCCGGAAGTGGTCGCCGACGTGATGGCCAATGGGACCTCCATGATGGACCCCAAGATGGTGGCCAAGATGGCCGCCAAGATGGCGGAGGAGGTGGCCTCCAACATGGCCTCCAATGTGGCCACCAAGGCAATGGATGAGGTAGCCTCCAAGATGGCCGCCAAGATGATGGCCAAGATGGCCTCCACCGTGGCCACCAAGATGATGGAGGAGGTGGCCTCCACCATGGCCTCCAATATGGCCACCAAGATGATGGCCAACATGACCTCCATGGTGGCCACCACGACGATGGCCGACGTGGCCTCCACCGTGGCCTCCAAAATGGCCTCCAAGATGATGGCCAATGTGACCTCCATGATGGACCCCAAGGCGATGGCCAAGATGGCCGCCAAGATGATGGAGGAGGTGGCCTCCACCATGGCCTCCAACATGGCCTCCAAGATGATGGTCGAGGTGACCTCCAAGGCGATGACCGAGGTGGCCTCCACCATGGCCTCCACCGTGGCCTCCAGTGTAACCTCCACCATGGCCTCCACTGTGGCCTCCAAGATGCTGGTCAACGCGACCTCCAAGGCGATGGTCGAGGTGGCCTCCACCATGGCCTCCAAGGTGATGGCTGAGTTGGCCTCCAAGATGATGGAAGAGGTGGCCTCCACCATAACCTCCACCATGGCCTCCAAAATGATGGCTGAGATGGCCTCCAAGATGACGGCCGAGGTGGCCTCCACCATGGCGTCCACCGGGGCCTCCAGTGTAACCTCCACCATGGCCTCCACTGTGGCCTCCAAGTTGCTGGTCAATGTGACCTCCATGGTGGCCTCCAAGATGATGGCCGAGATGGCCTCCACCGTAACCTCCACCATGGCTTCCACCATGGCCTCCAAGATGATGGCTGAGATGGCCTCCACCGCGGCCTCCAAGATGCTGGTCAACGTGACCTCCAAGGCGATGGCCAAGGCGGCCTCCACCATGGCCTCCAAGATGATGGCTGAGATGGCCTCCAAGACGATGCTCAATGTGACCTCCAAGGCGATGGCCGAGGTGGCCTCCACCGTGGCCTCCACCGTGGCCTCCAAGGCGATGGCTGAAGTGGCCTCCACAATGGCCTCCAACGTGCTGGTCAACGTGACCTCCAAGGCGATGGCCGAGGTGGCCTCCACCATAACCTCCATGATGGCCTCCAAGGCGATGGCCGAGGCGGCCTCCACCATGGCCTCCACCCTGGCCTCCAAGATGATGGCCGAGATGGCCTCCACCGTGACCTCCAAGATGCTTCTCAACCTGACCTCCAAGGCGATGGCCGAGGCGGCCTCCACCCTGGCCTCCACCCTGGCCTCCACCCTGGCCTCCCCCCTGGCCTCCAAGCTGGCGGCCTCCCCGGCGCTGCCCTCAGCGGCCTCCCGCACCCTGGCAGCAGCAGCCGCCTCCACCCTCTCCATGGAGGCGGCCTCCACATTGGCCATGGCGGCCTCGTCCTCCCTTTTGGCCTCCGTCCGCGGCGCCTCCTCCGGGGCCTCCTCCCTGCTCCTCTCCGTCCTCCCTCCGCGTTGCCACTGCGGCTGCGCGGCCTCCGCGGGCCTGAGCGCCGAGTGCTGCTCGCGGCGCCGCGGCGCGGCCGCCCTCGCCGTCACCGTGGCCTCCGCCCGCGACCTCTGGGGGGACGTGGCCTCCCGCGCCGACGCCTACGTCCGCGTGGCCTTCGGGGGCCGCTGGCTCCGCACGGCCACCGTCCCCGAGAGCGACGCGCCCGTTTGGGACGCCGCCCTGGACTTCGGTGACGTCATCGTCGCCCCCGGCGCCGCCCTCCGCGTGGAGCTTTGGGACAGCGACCACGGGTGGGACGACGACCTCCTGGCCTCCTGCGAGGTCCCCGTGGCCTCCGGGCGCCGCCGCGAGGTCTGTTACGGCCCCCACGGGCGCCTCGACTTCTCCTACGGCCTCCGCTGCGGCCCGGGCCTCGGCGGCCCCCGGTGCCGGGAGGAGGCCCCGTTGCCGCCCCGGGGGCCGCCGGTGGAAACGGGGCCTCCGTGGCCGCCCGGGCCCGACGGGGGGCCCCTGGGGTGGCCCCATGGGGACGGGGACGAGGAGGACGATGGCCCCGAGTCCCCCGAGCCCGAGGCCTTTTGGGGACCCGATGGGGGACAAGAGGTGGAGGCCGTCGGTGGGGTGGAGGCTGGAGGCCACCGGGACCTTCTCAAGGAGACCCATTGAGTTCAGTGTCCCCAATGGGGGAAGGTCCCCAAGACCCCCCAGTTCTGATGTCCCCAATCCAGAAGGTCCCCAAGACCCCCAAGTTCTCGTGTCCCCATTGGAGAAGGTCCCCAAGACCCCCCAGTTCTGATGTCCCCAAGCCCAGAAGGTCCCCAAGACCCCCCAGTTCTGGTGTCCCCATTGGAGAAGGTCCCCAAGACCCCCCAGTTCTGGTGTCCCCAACCCCAGAAGGTCCCCAAGACCCCCCAGTTCTGATGTCCCCAACCCAGAAGGTCCCCAAGACCCCCCAGTTCTGATGTCCCCAGTGGGAGAAGGTCCCCAAGACCCCCCAGTTCTGGTGTCCCCAACCCCAGAAGGTCCCCAAGACTCCCCAGTTCTGGTGTCCCCATTGGAGAAGGTCCCCAAGACCCCCCAGTTCTGGTGTCCCCAAGCCCAGAAGGTCCCCAAGACCCCCCAGTTCTGGTGTCCCCAATGGGAGAAGGTCCCCAAGACCCCCCAGTTCTGGTGTCCCCAACCCCAGAAGGTCCCCAAGACCCCCCAGTTCTGATGTCCCCAATGGGAGAAGGTCCCCAAGACCCCCCAGTTCTGGTGTCCCCAACCCCAGAAGGTCCCCAAGACCCCCCAGTTCTGGTGTCCCCAATCCAGAAGGTCCCCAAGACCCCCAAGTTCTCGTGTCCCCATTGGAGAAGGTCCCCAAGACCCTCCAGTTCTGATGTCCCCAACCCCAGAAGGTCCCCAAGAGCCCCCAGTCCTGGTGTCCCCAATGGGAGAAGGTCCCCAAGACCCCCCAGTTCTGGTGTCCCCAATGGGAGAAGGTCCCCAAGACCTCCCAGTTCTGGTGTCCCCAGTGGGAGAAGGTCCCCGTGACCCCCCAGTTCTGGTGTCCCCAATGGGAGAAGGTCCCCAAGACCCCCCAGTTCTGATGTCCCCAACCCAGAAGGTCCCCAAGACCCCCCAGTTCTGGTGTCCCCAACCCCAGAAGGTCCCCAAAACCCCCCAGTTCTGGTGTCCCCAGAAGGTCCCCAAGACCCCCCAGTTCTGGTGTCCCCAATGGGAGAAGGTCCCCAAGACCCCCCAGTTCTGGTGTCCCCAGAAGGTCCCCAAGACCCCCCAGTTCTAGTGTCCCCATATGGAGAAGGTCCCCAAGACCCCCCAGTTCTGATGTCCCCAACCCAGAAGGTCCCCAAGACCCCCAAGTTCTCGTGTCCCCATTGGAGAAGGTCCCCAAGACTCCCCAGTTCTGATGTCCCCAATAGGAGAAGGTCCCCAAGACCCTCCAGTTCTGGTGTCCCCAATGGGAGAAGGTCCCCGAGACCCCCCAGTTCTGCTGTCCCCAACCCCAGAAGGTCCCCAAGACCCCCCAGTTCTGATGTCCCCAAATGGAGAAGGTCCCCAAGACCCCCCAGTTCTGATGTCCCCATTGGAGAAGGTCCCCAAGACCCCCCAGTTCTGGTGTCCCCAATGGGAGAAGGTCCCCAAGACCCCCCAGTTCTGGTGTCCCCAACCCCAGAAGGTCCCCAAGACCCCCCAGTTCTGGTGTCCCCATATGGAGAAGGTCCCCAAGACCCCCCAGTTCTGATGTCCCCAACGCCAGAAGGTCCCCAAGACCCCCCAGTTCTGGTGTCCCCAATGGGAGAAGGTCCCCAAGACCCCCCAGTTCTGATGTCCTCAACCCAGAAGGTCCCCAAGACCCCCCGGTTCTGGTGTCCCCATTGGAGAAGGTCCCCAAGACCCCCCAGTTCTGATGTCCCCAAGCCCAGAAGGTCCCCAAGACCCCCAAGTTCTGATGTCCCCAACCCAGAAGGTCCCCAAGACCCCCCAGTTCTGGTGTCCCCAACCCCAGAAGGTCCCCAAGACCCCCCAGTTCTGGTGTCCCCAATGGGAGAAGGTCCCCAAGACCCTCCAGTTCTGATGTCCCCAACCCCAGAAGGTCCCCAAGACCCCCCAGTTCTGGTGTCCCCAACCCCAGAAGGTCCCCAAGACTCCCCAGTTCTGGTGTCCCCATTGGAGAAGGTCCCCAAGACCCTCCAGTTCTGATGTCCCCAACCCCAGAAGGTCCCCAAGAGCCCCCAGTCCTGGTGTCCCCAATGGGAGAAGGTCCCCAAGACCCCCCAGTTCTGGTGTCCCCAATGGGAGAAGGTCCCCAAGACCTCCCAGTTCTGGTGTCCCCAGTGGGAGAAGGTCCCCGTGACCCCCCAGTTCTGGTGTCCCCAATGGGAGAAGGTCCCCAAGACCCCCCAGTTCTGATGTCCCCAACCCAGAAGGTCCCCAAGACCCCCCAGTTCTGGTGTCCCCAACCCCAGAAGGTCCCCAAAACCCCCCAGTTCTGGTGTCCCCAGAAGGTCCCCAAGACCCCCCAGTTCTGGTGTCCCCAATGGGAGAAGGTCCCCAAGACCCCCCAGTTCTGGTGTCCCCAGAAGGTCCCCAAGACCCCCCAGTTCTAGTGTCCCCATATGGAGAAGGTCCCCAAGACCCCCCAGTTCTGATGTCCCCAACCCAGAAGGTCCCCAAGACCCCCAAGTTCTCGTGTCCCCATTGGAGAAGGTCCCCAAGACTCCCCAGTTCTGATGTCCCCAATAGGAGAAGGTCCCCAAGACCCTCCAGTTCTGGTGTCCCCAATGGGAGAAGGTCCCCGAGACCCCCCAGTTCTGCTGTCCCCAACCCCAGAAGGTCCCCAAGACCCCCCAGTTCTGATGTCCCCAAATGGAGAAGGTCCCCAAGACCCCCCAGTTCTGATGTCCCCATTGGAGAAGGTCCCCAAGACCCCCCAGTTCTGGTGTCCCCAATGGGAGAAGGTCCCCAAGACCCCCCAGTTCTGGTGTCCCCAACCCCAGAAGGTCCCCAAGACCCCCCAGTTCTGGTGTCCCCATATGGAGAAGGTCCCCAAGACCCCCCAGTTCTGATGTCCCCAACGCCAGAAGGTCCCCAAGACCCCCCAGTTCTGGTGTCCCCAATGGGAGAAGGTCCCCAAGACCCCCCAGTTCTGATGTCCTCAACCCAGAAGGTCCCCAAGACCCCCCGGTTCTGGTGTCCCCATTGGAGAAGGTCCCCAAGACCCCCCAGTTCTGATGTCCCCAAGCCCAGAAGGTCCCCAAGACCCCCAAGTTCTGATGTCCCCAACCCAGAAGGTCCCCAAGACCCCCCAGTTCTGGTGTCCCCAACCCCAGAAGGTCCCCAAGACCCCCCAGTTCTGGTGTCCCCAATGGGAGAAGGTCCCCAAGACCCTCCAGTTCTGATGTCCCCAACCCCAGAAGGTCCCCAAGACCCCCCAGTTCTGGTGTCCCCAACCCCAGAAGGTCCCCAAGACTCCCCAGTTCTGGTGTCCCCATTGGAGAAGGTCCCCAAGACCCCCCAGTTCTGGTGTCCCCAAGCCCAGAAGGTCCCCAAGACCCCCCAGTTCTGGTGTCCCCAATGGGAGAAGGTCCCCAAGACCCCCCAGTTCTGCTGTCCCCAACCCAGAAGGTCCCCAAGACCCCCCAGTTCTGATGTCCCCAATGGGAGAAGGTCCCCAAGACCCCCCAGTTCTGATGTCCCCAACCCCAGAAGGTCCCCAAGACCCCCCAGTTCTGGTGTCCCCAATGGGGGAAGGTCCCCAAGACCCCCCAGTTCTGATGTCCCCAACCCCAGAAGGTCCCCGAGACCCCCCAGTTCTGATGTCCCCAATGGGAGAAGGTCCCAAGACCCCCCAGTTCTGGTGTCCCCAATGGGAGAAGGTCCCCGAGACCCCCCAGTTCTGATGTCCCCAACCCCAGAAGGTCCCCAAGACCCCCCAGTTCTGATGTCCCCAACCCAGAAGGTCCCCAAGACCCCCCGGTTCTGGTGTCCCCATATGGAGAAGGTCCCCAAGACCCCCCAGTTCTGGTGTCCCCAACCCAGAAGGTCCCCAAGACCCCCCAGTTCTGGTGTCCCGAATGGCAGAAGGTCCCCAAGACCCCCCAGTTCTGATGTCCCCAGAAGGTCCCCAAGACCCCCCAGTTCTGATGTCCCCATTGGAGAAGGTCCCCAAGACCCTCCAGTTCTGGTGTCCCCAACCCCAGAAGGTCCCCAAGACCCCCCAGTTCTGATGTCCCCAATGGGAGAAGGTCCCCAAGACCCCCCAGTTCTGGTGTCCCCATTGGAGAAGGTCCCCAAGACCCTCCAGTTCTGATGTCCCCAACCCAGAAGGTCCCCAAGACCCCCCAGTTCTGGTGTCCCCATTGGAGAAGGTCCCCAAGACCCCCCAGTTCTGATGTCCCCAACCCAGAAGGTCCCCCAGATCCCCCAGTCCTGATGTCCCCAACCCAAGAAGGTCGCCGAGACCCCCCCAGTTCTGATGTCCCCAACCCCAGAAGGTCCCCAAGACCCCCCAGTTCTGCTGTCCCCAATGGGAGAAGGTCCCCAAGACCCCCCAGTTCTGATGTCCCCAACGCAGAAGGTCCCCAAGACCCCGCAGTTCTGGTGTCCCCAACCCAGAAGGTCCCCAAGACCCCCCAGTTCTGATGTCCCCAATGGGAGAAGGTCCCCAAGACCCCCCAGTTCTGATGTCCCCAACCCAGAAGGTCCCCAAGACCCTCCAGTTCTGGTGTCCCCAACCCAGAAGGTCCCCAAGACCCCCCAGTTCTGATGTCCCCAACCCAGAAGGTCCCCAGGACCCCCCAGTTCTGATGTCCCCAATGGGAGAAGGTCCCCAAGACCCCCTAGTTCTGATGTCCCCAACCCAGAACGTCCCCAAGACCCCCCAGTTCTGGTGTCCCCAATGGGAGAAGGTCCCCAAGACCCCCAAGTTCTGATGTCCCCATTGGAGAAGGTCCCCAAGACCCCCCAGTTCTGGTGTCCCCAACCCCAGAAGGTCCCCAAGACCCCCCAGTTCTGGTGTCCCCAAGGGGAGAAGGTCCCCAAGACCCCCCAGTTCTGGTGTCCCCAACCCAGAAGGTCCCCGAGACCCCCCAGTTCTGGTGTCCCCAAATGGAGAAGGTCCCCAAGACCCCCCAGTTCTGGTGTCCCCAACCCAGAAGGTCCCCAAGACCCCCCAGTTCTGGTGTCCCCAATGGAGAAGGTCCCCAAGACCCCCCAGTTCTGATGTCCCCAACCCAGAAGGTCCCCAAGACCCCCCAGTTCTGGTGTCCCCAACCCCAGAAGGTCCCCAAGATCCCCCAGTTCTGGTGTCCCCAAGGGGAGAAGGTCCCCAAGACCCCCCAGTTCTGGTGTCCCCAACCCCAGAAGGTCCCCAAGACCCCCCAGTTCTGGTGTCCCCATTGGAGAAGGTCCCCAAGACCCCCCAGTTCTGATGTCCCCAAATGGAGAAGGTCCCCAAGACCCCCCAGTTCTGGTGTCCCCAACCCAGAAGGTCCCCAAGACCCCCCAGTTCTGATGTCCCCATTGCAGAAGGTCCCCAAGACCCCCCAGTTCTGGTGTCCCCAATGGGAGAAGGTCCCCAAGACCCCCCAGTTCTGATGTCCCCAGAAGGTCCCCAAGACCCTCCAGTTCTGGTGTCCCCAACCCCAGAAGGTCCCCAAGACCCCCCGGTTCTGATGTCCCCAATGGGAGAAGGTCCCCAAGACCCCCCAGTTCTGGTGTCCCCAACCCAGAAGGTCCCCAAGACCCCCCAGTTCTGATGTCCCCAATGGGAGAAGGTCCCCAAGACCCCCCAGTTCTGATGTCCCCAACCCAGAAGGTCCCCAAGACCCCCCAGTTCTGGTGTCCCCAATGGGAGAAGGTCCCCAAGACCCCCCAGTTCTGGTGTCCCCAACCCCAGAAGGTCCCCAAGACCCCCCAGTTCTGATGTCCCCAATGGGAGAAGGTCCCCGAGACCCCCCAGTTCTGGTGTCCCCAACCCCAGAAGGTCCCCAAGACCCCCCAGTTCTGATGTCCCCAATGGAGAAGGTCCCCAAGAACCCCCAGTTCTGGTGTCCCCAACCCAGAAGGTCCCCAAGACCCCCCAGTTCTGGTGTCCCCAATGGGAGAAGGTCCCTGAGACCCCCCAGTTCTGGTGTCCCCAACCCAGGAGGTCCCCAAGACCCCCCCAGTTCTGATGTCCCCAATGGGAGAAGGTCCCCAAGACCCCCCAGTTCTGGTGTCCCAATGGGAGAAGGTCCCCAAGACCCCCCAGTTCTGGTGTCCCCAACCCAGAAGGTCCCCAAGACCCCCCAGTTCTGGTGTCCCCAATGGGAGAAGGTCCCCAAGACCCCCCAGTTCTGATGTCCCCAACCCAGAAGGTCCCAAGACCCCCCAGTTCTGGTGTCCCCAAACCCAGAAGGTCCCCGAGACCCCCCAGTTCTGGTGTCCCCAACCCAGAAGGTCCCCAAGACCCCCCAGTTCTGGTGTCCCCATTGGAGAAGGTCCCCAAGACCCCCCAGTTCTGATGTCCCCAGAAGGTCCCCAAGACCCCCCAGTTCTGGTGTCCCGAACCCAGAAGGTCCACAAGACCCCCCAGTTCTGATGTCCCCATTGGAGAAGGTCCCCAAGACCCTCCAGTTCTGGTGTCCCCAACCCAGAAGGTCCCCAAGACCCCCCAGTTCTGGTGTCCGCATATGGAGAAGGTCCCCAAGACCCCCCAGTTCTGATGTCCCCAACCCAGAAGGTCCCCAAGACCCCCCAGTTCCTTGACCCCGCCCCCTTGGGCACCTCCCTGTCCCCAGGCCACGCCCCCCGGTGTCCCTGCCCCCCATTAAACGCTTGTGCTGCAGCCATTGAGGCCGCATCTGGAGTATTGTGTCCACATCTGGAGTATTGTGTCCACATCTGGAGTATTGTGTCCAGTTCTGGAGTATTGTGTCCACATCTGGAGTATTGTGTCCACATCTGCAGTACTGTGTCCAGTTCTGGGCTCCACAGCACAAGAGGGATGTGGAGCTGCTGGAGAGAGTCCAGCGCAGGGCCACAAGGATGATCAGGGGCCTGGAACATCTGCCCTATGAGGAGAGGCTGAGGGAGCTGGGCCTGTTCAGCCTGGAGAAGAGAAGGCTGAGAGGGGATCTAATCAGTGTATATAAGTACCTCAAGGGAGGGAGTGCAGAGGACGGTCATGGTATCTTTTCAGTGGTGGCCACTGATAGGACTAGAGGAAATGGCCGGAAACTGAAACATCAAAAATTCCAGAGGAACTTAAGGGAAAATTTCTTGCCAGTGAGGGTGACAGAGCACTGGAACAGGCTGCCCAGAGAGGTTGTGGAGTCTCCTTCTCTGGAGATCTTCAAAACCCGCTTGGACGCAGCCCTGTCCACGTGCTCTGGGTGACCCTGCGTGTGCAGGGGTTGGACTGGGTGATCCCCAGAGGTCCCTTCCACCCTTCAGCATTGTTTTATTTTTCTTTTCTTCCTTTTGGAGCCACACGGGTTTCGTGTGGAGCCCTCGGGCGAGGAGCAGGGCCAGGGCAGAGCAGGAAGGTCCTACAGGGGGGCTCGACCCTCTCTTAAATGTCCCACTACCCCCTGGGGCACAAGGGGGCCTGTCACCATCTGACCTCCATCTCCATGTTGGTGAGGAGAAAAGAGGGGTTTTTTGGGGTTTTTTTGTTTTTTTTTTTTTTAGAATTTAATGAGGTGGGTTAGGAACGGGCTGGACGGCCGAGATCAGAGCGGGGAGATCGGCGGCGCCTCACGGCGAAATGGCGGCGGGGGGGGGGGGGAACGCGGCGGCGCACTGCGCACGCGCGGGAGGGGGGGGGAGCGGCTGCTCCTGCGCACTGCGCATGCGCCGTTCTCCGGGAGGGCGGGGGAGCGCGCTGTTCCCGCGCAGTGCGCATGCGCCGTTCTGCCGGGGGGGGGGGATGCGCGCTCCTCTTCCGCACTGCGCATGCGCCGTTCTCCGGGAGGGCGGGGGAGCGCGCTGTTCCCGCGCAGTGCGCATGCGCCGTTCTGCCGGGGGGGGGATGCGCGCTCCTCTTCCGCACTGCGCATGCGCCGTTCTCCGGGAGGGCGGGGGAGCGCGCTGCTCCCGCGCAGTGCGCATGCGCCGTTCTCCCGGGGGGGGGATGCGCGCTCCTCTTCCGCACTGCGCATGCGCTGTTCTCCGGGAGGGAGGGGGCGCGCGCGGCTCCCCCGCACTGCGCATGCGCCGTTTTCTGTACGGGAGGGGGCGCGCGGCTCTTCCGCACTGCGCATGCGCTGTTCTCCGTGGGGGCGGGGGCGCGCGACTCCTGCTCACTGCGCATGCGCTGTTCTCCCTGCGGGGGGGGCGCGCGGCTCCCGCTCACTGCGCATGCGCCGTTCTCCGGGAGGGCGGGGGAGAGCGCGGTTCCCGGGCACTGCGCATGCGCTATTTTCCGCGCGGGAGGGGGCGCACAGCTCCTGCACACTGCGCATGCGCCTTTCATCCGGGCGGGAGGGGGACGAGCGCCTCTTCCGCACTGCGCATGCGTTGTTCTTCGGGCGGGAGGGGGGCGCGCCCGGCTCCTGCTTACTGCGCATGCGCCGCTCTCCGCGCCGGGGGGGGGCTTTCCTCTTGTGCACTGCGCATGCGCCGTTCTCCGGGAGGGAGGGGCAGGGAGGGACTCCCCCCGCGGGGGGAGGGGTGGGGGGAGACGGGGAGGATTTTGGGGCGAAAAAACGGGATTTTGGGGAGGCAGGAGGGACCTGGGAGGGGAGTTTGGGGGGAAACGCGGGGATTTGGGGAGGGCTGAGGGATCTGGGGGGTTTCGAGTGGGGCTGGGGGCCTTGGGGGGGTCCTGGGGCAGATAGGGGGGGACATGGGGGCTCCTGGGGCAAATTGGGGGGATATTGGGGGGTCTTGGGGCAAATTTGGGGGGGATATTGGGGGTCTCATGGGGATATTGGAAGTTTTGGTGTAAATTGGGGGGATATTGGGGCTAATTGGGATATTTGGGGCCTTAGGGGGGATATTGGGGGTCCTGGGGGGTTCTCTTGGCCCCATTGAGCCCCCTTGGGCCCTTTGACCTCCCCTTGGGCCCATTGAGTCCCGTTGGCCCCATTGAGCCCCTCTGGCTCCATCGTTCCCCCTTTGGCCCCATTGAGCCCCACTGAGCCCCCCTTGGGCCCAGTGATCCCCCTTGGCCCCATTGAGCCCCGCTTTGGCCCCATTAACCCTCCTTGATCCCATTGACCCCCTTTGGCCGCATTGATCCCCCCCCAGCACCACTGAGCTCCTGTTGACCCCTTGACCCCCTCTTGGCCCCATTGAGCCCCCCTTGGACCCATTGACCCTCCTTGGCCCTATTGACCCCCTCTTGGCCCCATTGAGCCCCACTTGGACCCATTGAGCCCCCCTTGGCCCCATTAAGACCCGTTGGCCCCATGGATCCCCCCTTGGAACCATTAAGCTCGCCTTGGCCCCATTGAGCCCCTGTTGGACCCATTGAGCCCCTGTTGGACACATTGAGCCCCCTTGGACCCATTGATCCTCCTTGGCCCCATTGAGCCCCCCTTGGCCTCATTGAGCTCCTGTTGAACCCCTGACCCCCTCTTGGACCCATTGACCCTCCTTGGTCCCATTGAGCCCCTGTTGGCCCCATTGAGCCCCCTTGGACCCATTGATTCCCCCTTGGCTCCATTAAGACCCGTTGGCCCCATGGATCCCCCCTTGGAACCATTAAGCTCGCCTTGGCCCCATTGAGCCCCTGTTGGACCCATTGAGCCCCTGTTGGACACATTGAGCCCCCTTGGACCCATTGATCCTCCTTGGCCCCATTGAGCCCCCCTTGGCCTCATTGAGCTCCTGTTGAACCCCTGACCCCCTCTTGGACCCATTGACCCTCCTTGGTCCCATTGAGCCCCTGTTGGACCCATTGAGCCCCTGTTGGCCCCATTGAGCCCCCTTGACCCCATTGATCCTCCTTGGCCCCATTGAGCCCCCCTTGGCCTCATTGAGCTCCTGTTGAACCCCTGACCCCCTCTTGGACCCATTGACCCTCCTTGGTCCCATTGAGCCCCTGTTGGCCCCATTGAGCCCCTGTTGGCCCCATTGAGCCCCCTTGGCCCCATTGAGCCCCATTGGCCCCACTGATCCCCCCTTGGACCGATTGAGCCCCCTTGGACCCATAGATACCCCCGCCGAGGCCGATGACGCTGCGGCCACACGCGATTGGCCGGACCCCAAGTCCCGCCCCATAGGGCTCCTCCCCCCAGCCCCATCGCCCCGCGCTGACCTTAATACCCTTTAAAATCCCCATACCTCATTAATGCTCATTAGTACCCTGTGGAGCCAGTAATACCCATTGATACTCATTAATAGTCCTTGGGGCCCTTATTGCTCGATAATGCCCACTAATACTCATTAATACTCTGTGGAGTCGATAATGTCCATTAATACTCATTAATACTCTCTGGACCCAGTAATGTCCATTAATACTCATTAATGCCCACTAATACTCATTCGTACTCTGTGGGACCAATAATACTCATTGATACCCATTAATACTTCTTAGTTTGCTACGGTACCTATGATACCTAATAATACCCATTAATACCCTACGGGGTGATTAAAACTCATTAATGCTCATTAATACCCATTAGTACCATATGGGACTGCTAATGCCCGGGAATACTAACACACCTTAGTATTAGAACATACCTTAATACTCATTAATACCCAATGACATCCTTGGGGGCCATGAATATGCTTGATACCCATTAATACCTCAGTAAGGAATTAATACCCCCCAAAAATGAAAAATATCCTGTTACAGCCCTCGAGGACACCTTGATACCCACTAATACCTCCGTAAGGCATTAATACCCCATTAATACTCCCATTAATATTAATACCCCATTAATACTCCCCGATAAAACTGGTTAATACCCCATTAAATCCCTCGAGGACACCTTGATACCCATTTAATACCTCAGTAACGCATTAATACCCCATTAATACTCCCCAGATAAAACTGGTTAATACCCCATTAAGACCCTCAAGGACACCTTGATACCCACTAATACCTCAGTAAGGCATTAACACCCCATTAATACCCCCAAATAAAAGGGCTTAATACCCCGTTAAAACATTCGAGGAGACCTTAATACCCATTAATACCTCAATAAGGCATTAAAACCCCATGAGTACCTCCGGATTAAAGGGATTAATACCCCGTTACTACCCTCGAGGACACCTTGACACCCATTAATACCTCAGTAACGCATTAATACCCCATTAATACTCCCCAGATAAAACTGGTTAATACCCCATTACAACTCTCAACGACACCTTGATACCCATTAATACTTCAGTAAGGCATTAATACCCCCAGATTAAAGGGGTTAATACCCCGTTATAACCCTCAAAGACACCTTGATTCCCATTAATACTCCATGAATTCCTGGGCCCTTCCCGGACTCCTGGGCCCCTTCCCGGACTCCTGGGCCCTTCCCGGACGCCTGGGCCCCCCAACCCAGCGTCACCCAAACCCACTTGTGGGGCAGGACAAGGACAGGGGGGCCGGAAATTCCCTACAAAGTTTTATTGGCGCCGTCGGATGCGACGGGACGACCCGGACGCCCGGGCCCCTTCCCAGGTCCCTCCCGGACTCCTGGGCCCGTCCTGCATCCCCGGGACCTTCCAGAATGTCGGAGCCCGTCCCGGACGCCGGGGCCCATCCCAGATCCTGGGATTTTCCCAGATTCTCGGGATCTTCCCGGATGCCTGGATCCAATTCCGGATTCCCGGGTCCTTCCCGGATGCCTGGATCCAATTCTGGATTCCCAGGACCTTCCCGGACGCCGGGGCCCATCCCAGGGACATTTTGGATTCCCATTCCAGATTCCCGGGACGTTTCCGGATTCCCAGGACTTTTCCAGCCACCGGGTCCCATCCCAGGGATGTTTCTGGATTCCTGGGACCTTTCCGGACGCCTGGGCCCATCCCAGGGACTTTTCCGGATTCCCAGGCCCGTCCCGGATGCCGGGGCCCATCCCGGATTCCCAGGATGTCTCCGGATTCCCGGGACTTGTTCCAGATGCCAGGGCCCATTCTGGATTCCTGGGATGTTCCCAGATTCCCAGGACCTTCCCGGACGCCGGGGCCCAATTCTGGATTCCTGGGATCTTCCTGGACTCGTGGTGCCATCCCGGACACCTGGGCCCATCCCAGGGACGTTTCCGGATTCCCGGGACTTTCCCGGACGCCGGGGCCCATTCTGGATTCCCAGGTCCTTCCCGGACACCTGGATCCAAATCCGGATTCCTGGGACTTTCCCGGACGCCTGGGCCCATCCCAGGGACATTTCTGGATTCCCATTCCGGATTCCTGGGAAGTTTCCGGATTCCCAGGTCCGTCCCGGATGCCGGGGCCCATCCCGGATTCCCAGGACGTTTCCAGATTCCCGGGACTTTTCCGGACACCTGGGCCCATCCCAGGGACGTTTCTGGATTCCGATTCCGGATTCCCGGGATGTTCCCGGATTCCCGGGACTCTCCCGGACACCAGGGCCCATTCCGGATTCCCGGGACTTTCCCGGACACCGGGGCCCATCCCAGGGACGTTTCCGGATTCCCATTCCGGATTCCTGGGACGTTTCCGGATTCCTGGGACGTTTCCCAACGCCAGGGTCCATCCCAGGGACGTTTCCGGATTCCCATTCCGGATTCCTGGGCCGTTCCCGGATTCCCGGCTGTTCCCGGATTCCCGGGATGTTCCCGGCTTCCCGGCCGTCCCGTCACGCGTCGGGCAGCTCGTCGGGCAGCAGGACGGGCGATCCCAGCTGCAGATCCCGCTGGAGGCTCTCGAGGGCGGCCGGACTCAGGGAATGGACGTCCAGCCAATCGGCCAGGAGCGACGCGGAGAGCGGAGCCGAGTCCGCCGGCCTGGGGGGCGGGGTGAGCCCGGACGCCTGGGCCCTTCCCGGGCTCCTGGGCCCCTTCCCGGACTCGTGGGCCCTTCCCGGACTCGTGGGCCCTTCCCGGACGCCTGGGCCCCTTCCCGGACTCCTGGGCCCTTCCCGGATTCCTGGGCCCTTCCCGGACGCCTGGGCCCCTTCCCGGACTCCTGGGCCCCTTCCCGGACTCCTGGGCCCCTTCCCGGATTCCTGGGCCCCTTCCCGGATTCCTGGGCCCCTTCCCGGACGCCTGGGCCCTTCCCGGACGCCTGGGCCCCTTCCCGGACTCCTGGGCCCCTTCCCGGACGCCTGGGCCCCTTCCCGGATTCCTGGGCCCTTCCCGGACTCCTGGGCCCCTTCCCGGATTCCTGGGCCCCTTCCCGGACGCCTGGGCCCCTTCCCGGACTCCTGGGCCCTTCCCGGACGCCTGGGCCCCTTCCCGGATTCCTGGGTCCTTCCCGGATTCCTGGGCCCCTTCCCGGACTCCTGGGCCCTTCCCAGACTCCTGGACCCCTTCCCAGATTCCTGGGCCCCTCCTGGATACCCGGGCCCTTTTCCCGGACTCCCAGATCCTTCCCAGACTCCTGGATCCTTCCCAGATTCCCGGACCCTTCCCGGATTCCCAGACCCTTCCCGGACGCCTGGGCCCCTTCCCGGACGCCTGGGCCCTTTTCCCGGATGCCAGAACCCCCTTCTCGCGCTCCCGGGCCCTTTCCCAAATTCCTGGGCCCTTCCCAGATTCCCAAGACCTTTCCCAATCTCCCGGGCCCTTTCCCAGACTCCCGGATCCTTCCCGAATTCCTGGATCCTTCCCAGATTCCCGGCCCCTTCCCGGTCCCCGCTCACCCGTCGGGCGCCTCCATGTCCAGCGACTGGCTCAGGAATTCCTCGAGGTCGAAGCCGACGCCGTAACCGGCGCCGCTGCCCTTGGGGGTCCCGGAGAACACGGGGGGCAGCGGATCCTCCACCTGCGCGGGGGGCGTCAGCGCCGGAAAACCCGGACGCCGGGGCCCCTTCCCGGACTCCTGGGCCCTTCCCGGACGCCTGGGCCCTTCCCGGATCCCTGGGCCCCTTCCCAGACTCCTGGGCCCTTCCTGGATTCCTGGGCCCCTTCCTGGATTCCTGGGCCCTTCCCGGACGCCTGGGCCCCTTCCCGGACGCCTGGGCCCCTTCCCAGACTCCTGGGCCCCTTCCCGGATTCCTGGGCCCCTTCCCGGATTCCTGGGCCCTTCCCGGACTCCTGGGCCCTTCCCAGACTCCTGGGCCCCTTCCCGGACGCCTGGGCCCTTCCCGGACTCCTGGGCCCCTTCCCGGACTCCTGGGCCCTTCCCGGACTCCTGGGCCCCCCCCCGGACTCCTGGGCCCTTCCCGGACGCCTGGGCCCCTTCCCGGACTCCTGGGCCCCTTCCCAGATTCCTGGGCCCTTCCCGGACTCCTGGGCCCTTCCCGGACTCCTGGGCCCCTTCCCGGATTCCCGGTCCCTTCCCGGATCCCTGGGCCCTTCCCGGACGCCTGGGCCCCTTCCCGGACACCCGGACCCTTCCCGGACTCCTGGGCCCCTTCCCGGCGTCTCTCACCTGCGACCTGGAGAGCTGCTGGGTCACGGTGGCCACGTCGGGGACGTCGTCGCTGGCCCAGCCCATGGGGGCGCCGCTGCCCACGGTGGCCACGTTGGGCGCGTCGGTGGCCGCGTTGACCACGTTGGCCGCGTTGGTCACATTGGCCACACTGGTGGCCACGCTGGTGGCCACGTTGGCTACGTTGATCATGTTGACCATGTTGGCCACGTTGGTGGCCGCATTGACCACATTGGCCACGTCAGTGGCCGCGTTGGTGGCCACGTTGATCATGTTGACCATGTTGGCCACGTTGGCCACATTGGTGACCACGTTGGTTTCGCTGGTGGCCACGTTGGCCGCCTTGGCCACGTTGGTCGTGTTGGCCACATCGGTCGCCATGTTGGCCACGTTGGTCACTTTCGTGGCCGTGTTGCCCGTGTTGGTCATGCTGGTCAGATTGGTGGCCACGTTGGTTGTCTTGGCCATGTTAGTCGCCACGTCGCTCGCGTTGGTCATGTTGGCCACACTGGTCGTCATGTTGGCCACATTACCCATGTTGGTGGCCATGTTGCTCACGTTGGTTGCCACATTGGCCATGTTCGTCACGCTGGTCACACTAGTTGCCATGTTGCTCATGTTAGTCACATTGACCATGTTGGTGGCCACGTTGGCCGCGTTGGTTGCCATGTTGCTCATGCCGGCCACCATGTTGGCCGCATTGGCCACATTGGTGCCATTGGCAGCCGCATTGACTAGACTGGACCCGGTGGCCACCAGGTTGGTCATGTTGGTCGCCACGTTGGCCACGTTGACCATGTTGACCACGTTGGTGCCATTGACCATGTTGCTCCCATTGGCCACGCTGGTCCCATTGACCACGTTGACCAGGTTGGTCCCGTTGACCAGGTTAGTCCCGCTGACCACGTTGGTCCCGCTGGTCCCATTGACCACGTTGACCACGTTGGTCCTGTTGACCACGTTGGTCCCATTGACCACGTTGACCAGGTTGTTCCCATTGACCACGTTGACCAGGTTGGTCCCGCTGACCACGTTGGTCTCATTGACCAGGTTGGTCCCATTGACCAGGTTGGTCCCGTTGACCACGTTGACCAGGTTGGTCCCATTGACCAGGTTGGTCCCGCTGGTCCCATTGACCACATTGACCACGTTGGTCCTGTTGACCAGGTTGGTCCCGTTGACCACGTTGGTCCCATTGACCACGTTGACCAGGTTGGTCCCATTGACCAGGTTGTTCCCATTGACCACGTTGACCAGGTTGGTCCCATTGACCAGGTTGTTCCCGTTGACCACGTTGGTCCCGTTGACCAGGTTGGTCGCGCTGGTCCCATTGACCACGTTGACCAGGTTGTTCCCGTTGACCCCGTTGCTCCCGTTGCCCCCGTTGTTCCCGTTGCTCCCGTTGGCGCCGCGCAGCATCCGCGTCCACCGCTCCAGCAGGTTGCGGTCGTCGTCGCTGAGCGGGAGCCCCCGCAGGGCCTCCCCGCGGCCCCGGGGCTCCCGGCGCTGGCGCCGCTCGCGCTCGCGCGCCCGCTCCTGCCGCCGCCGCCGCTTCTCCTCCCGCTCGCGCTGCCGCTCGGCCGCCGTCACCGCCCGACGGCCCTCGGGGGCGGCCGCCGCCTCCGCCGGCCCCGGGGCCGCCCCACACGGAGCCTCTGTGGGGGGAGAGGAAGGGAGGTCAGAGGGGGCCCCGGCGTCCGGGTGTCACCACGAGGGGCCCCGGCGTCCGGGTGTCACCCAAAGGGGCCCCGGCGTCCGGGTGTCACCCACGAGGGGCCCAGGCGTCCGGGTGTCACCCACAAAGGGCCCGGGCGTCCAAGTGTCACCCATAAGGGGCCCGGGTGTCCAGGTGTCACCACGAGGGGCCCCGGCGTCCGGGTGTCACCCACGAGGGGCCCAGGCGTCCGGGTGTCACCCAAAGGGGCCCTGGCGTCTGGGTGTCACCCATAAGGGACCCCGGCGTCCGGGTGTCACCACAAGGGGCCCCGGCGTCCGGGTGTCACCCAAAGGGGCCCTGGCGTCCGGGTGTCACCACAAAGGGCCCTGGCGTCCGGGTGTCACCCATAAGGGACCCCGGCGTCCGGGTGTCACCACAAGGGGCCCGGGTGTCACCCAAAGGGGCCCTGGCGTCTGGGTGTCACCCATAAGGGGCCCGGGTGTCCGGGTGTCACCCATAAGGGACCCCGGCGTCCGGGTGTCACCGCCCCCCATGGGGCCCCGGTGTCCGGGTGTCACCACAAGGGGCCCGGGTGTCACCAAGGGGCCCAGGCGTCCGGGTGTCACCACAAGGGGCCAATCAGAGACTCCACCCCCTGCCCCCCACCAAGGGGCGTCCGGGCGTCACCGCCCCCCATGGGGCCCCGCCCACCCCCGCCCTCCGGGCCCCGCCCACCTCGGCCCCGCCCCCGGAGCGCCGACTTGAGCAGCGCCGCCTTGAGGGCGGCCTTGGTGTCGGCCGAGATGGCGCCGTCGCGGCGGGCGGGGGGCGGCGGCTCCGCCTTCACGCGGGGCGACGCCATTGGGCAGTCGCCGGGGGCGGGGCCGGGGGCGGGGCTGGCCATGTCCACGTCGCCGCAGGCCCCGCCCATGGCCAGCACCGCGTTGGCCAGGACCGTGTTGGTCAAGGCCAGGTCGACGTTGGCCAAGGTTGCGTTGGCCAAGGTCCCGTTGGCCATGGTTGCGTTGGCCATGGTCGCGTTGGCCATGGTCGCGTTGGCCAAGGTCGCATTGCCCCCATTGGCATTGTTGACCGCGTTGACCCGAGATCCGTCCACGTTGACCACGGAGCCATCGGCGTTGACCCTGGGGCCGTCCCGGTTGGCCATGGGGCCCTCAACGTTGACCTGGGAACCGTCGAGGTTGACGCGGGCGCCACCAAAGTCGACTCGGGCGCCGTCAACGTTGACTTGAGACCCATTGAAGTTGAGTTGGGAACCATCAGTCTTGACTTGTGACCCACTAAAGTTGACCCGGGACCCATCGGCGTTGACTTGTGCCCCATTGAAGTTGACTTGAGACCCATCGACGTTGACCTGGGCCCCACTGAAGTTGAGTTGGGAACCATCAGTCTTGAGTTGCAACCCATTGAAGTTGACCCGGGACCCATCGGCGTTGACTTGTGCCCCATTGAAGTTGACTTGAGACCCATCGACGTTGACCTGGGCCCCATTGAAGTTGAGTTGAGACCCATCCACGTTGACCTGGGCCCCATTGAAGTTGACTTGAGACCCATCCACGTTGAGTTGGGAGCCGTCGATGGCGCCCGGGGCGTCATTGGGCGGGCGCTGGGCGGGCGCCAGGGCGATGCGGCGGCGGATGCCGTCGCGGCGCGCGTGGAAGGCGGCGATCTCGGCCACGATGGCCGCCTTGATGTCCTCCTTGGTGAGCGCGCGGCGCTCGAAGGCGAAGTCGAAGGCCGGCACGCACTCGGGCTCGTCCTCGGGGTCGTGGTACTTGGCCAAGAAGGGGTGGCCGAGGGCCTCGGCCACCCCCAGGCGCTCGCGCGGGTCGAACCGCAGCATCCGGCCCAACAGGGCCAACGCGGCCGGCTCGGCGCCGCCGAAGAGGCTCTCCCAGGGCACCGGCGGCCGCGGCGGGAGGCTCTGCACGTAGGCGCGGACGCGCTCGGCGCCGATGGCGGCGGCCACGGCGGCGGGCGGCGTGCCCAGCACGGCCATGATGAGCTGCAGCTGGTGCACGTAGTTGCGGCCGGGGAAGAGCTGGCGCCGCGCGAGCATCTCGGCGAAGATGCAGCCCACCGACCACATGTCGATGGCGCGCGTGTAGCCGTGCAGCGACAGCAGCAGCTCGGGCGCGCGGTACCAGCGCGTGGCCACGTACTCGGTGAGGAAGGCCTTGGCGTGGCGCGGCTCGGCGCCCAGGCCGCGCGCCATGCCGAAGTCGCCGATCTTGAGCTCGCAGTTCTCGTTGACCAGCAGGTTGCTGGGCTTGAGGTCGCGGTGGAGGACGTTGGCCGAGTGGATGTACTTGAGGCCGCGGAGGAGCTGGTACAGGAAGTAGCGCACGTGCTCCAGCGTGAGCGGCTGCGGGGAGTGGATGATCTGGTGCAGGTCGCTCTCCATGAGGTCCAGGACCACGTAGCTGCGGGGAGAGGAGAGCGCGGTGAGCGATGGGGTGGGTTGAGCGTTGGGTTGGGTTGGGCGTTGAGTGTAAGGTTGGGTTGCGTTGAGTGTTGGGTTGGGTTGATCATTGAGATTGCGGTTGGGTTGAGTGTTGGGTTGGGTTGAGTGTTGGGTTGCGTTGAGTGTTGGGTTGGGTTGATCATTGGGATTGTGGTTGGGTTGAGCATTGGGTTGGGTTGAGTGTTGGGTTGGGTTGAGTGTTCGGTTGGGTTGAGCATTGGGGTTGTGTTGGGTTGAGCATTGGGTTGGGTTGAGTGTTGGGTTGGGTTGAGTGTTGGGTTGGGGTTGGGTTGAGCGTTGGGTTGAGCATTGGGTTGGATTGGATTGAGCGTTGGGTTTGGGTTGAGTGTTGCGTTGAGTTGGGGTTGGGTTAAGTGTTGGTTTTAGGTTGGGTTGAGCATTGGGTTGGGTTGAGGTTGAGTTGAGTGTAGGGTTGGCTTGAATGACGGTTTTAGGTTGGGTTGAGTGTTGGGTTCGGTTGAGCATTGGGTTGGGTTGGGTTGAGTGTTGGGTTGGGTTGAGTGTTGGGTTGAGCGTTGGGTTGGATTGGGTTGAGTGTTGGGTTGGGTTGAGCATTGGGTTGAGCGTTGGGTTGGGTTTGGGTTGGGTTGAGTGTAGGGTTGGGTTGCGTTGAGTGTTGGGTTGGGTTGAGTGTTGGGTTGGGTTGATCATTGGGATTGTGGTTGGGTTGAGTGTTGGGTTGGGGTTGGGTTGAGCATTGGGGTTGTGGTTGGGTTGAGCGTTGGGTTGGGTTGAGTGTTGCGTTGAGTTGGGGTTGGCTTAAGTGTTGGTTTTAGGTTAGGCTGAGCGTTGGGTTGGGTTGAGGTTGGGTTGAGCATTGAGTTGGGTTGAGTGTTGGGTTGAGTCGGAGTTGGGTTGAGGGTTGTGTTGAGCATTGGACTGGGTTGAGCATTGGCGTTGTGTTTGGGTTGAGTGTTGGGTTGAGCATTGGGGTTGTGGTTGGGTTGAGCATTAGGTTAGGTTTAGCATTGAGTTTGGGTTTAGTATTGAGGTTGGGTGGAGCATTGGGTTGCATTGGGGTTGGGTTGAGTGTTGGGTTGGGTTGAGCATTGGGTTGGGTTGACCATTGGTATTGTGGTTGGGTTGAGTGTTGGGTTGGGTTGAGCATTGGGTTGGGTTTGGGTTGGGTTGAGTGTAGGGTTGGGTTGAGGTTGGGTTGGGTTGACTATTGGGTTGGGTTGAGCGTTGGGTTGCGTTTGGGTTGGGTTGAGCATCGAGTTGGGTTGGGTTGGGTTGAGCGTTGGGTTGGGTTGAGTGTTGGTTTTAGGTTGGGTTAAGCATTGGGTTGGGTTGAGCGTTGAGTTGGGGTTGGGTTAAGTGTTGGTTTTAGGTTGGGTTGAGCGTTGGGTTGGGTTGAGGTTGGGTTGAGTGTAGGGTTGGGTTGAGCATTAGGGTTGTGGTTGGGTTGAGCGTTGGGTTGGGTTGAGTGTTTGGTTGGGTTGAGTGTTGGTTTTAGGTTGGGTTGAGCACTGGGTTGGGTTGAGCGTTGGGTTGGATTGGGTTGAGGGTTGGGTTGTGTTGAGCGTTGGGGTTGGGTTGAGTGTTGGATTGGGTTGAGTGTTGGTTTTAGGTTGGGTTGAGCATTGGGTTGGGTTGAGCGTTGGGTTGGGTTTGGGTTGGGTTGAGTGTAGGGTTGGGTTGCGTTGAGTGTTGGGTTGGGTTGGGTGTTGCATTGGGTTGGGCATTGGGGTTGTGGTTGGGTTGAGCATTGGGTTGAGTTGAGTGTTGGGTTGAGCGTTGGGTTGCGTTGAGGTTGGGTTAAATGTTGGTTTTAAGTTGGGTTGAGCGTTGGGTTATGTTGGGGTTGGGTTGAGGGATGGTTTTAGATTGGGTTGAGCACTGGGTTGGGTTGAGTGTTGGGTTGAGCATTGGGTTGGGTTGAGGTTGGGTTGAGTGTAGGGTTGCGTTGAATGATGGTTTTAGGTTGGGTTGAGCGTTGGGTTGGGGTTGGGTTGAGTGTTGGGTTGAGCACTGGGTGGGATTGGGTTGAGCGTTGGGTTTGGGTTGAGTGTTGGGGTTGGGTTGAGCATTGTGTTGAGTTGGGGTTGGGTTAAGTGTTGGTTTTAGGTTGGGTTGAGCGTTGGGTTGAGCGTTGGGTTGTGTCGACCATTGGGTTGGTTGACCATTAGGATTGTGGTTGGGTTGAGTGTTGTGTTGGGTTGGGTGTTGGGTTGGGTTGAGTGTTGGTTTTAAGTTGGGTTGAGCGTTGGGGTTGGGTTGGATTGAGTGTTGGTTTTAAGTTGGGTTGAGCCACCACCAAAAAACACCCCAAAACCGCCCCAAAACGCCCCCAAAACACCCCAAAAACGCCCAGAGAACACCCAAAAAGCACCCAAAAACGCCCAAAATCACCCCAAACCACACATGGAGCGGAAGGCGCCGTCGGGCGCGGGCGGGCGCAGGATGTCGCGCATGGCCACGATGTTGTCGTGCTTGAAGTGCAGCACGAAAACACCCCAGAACGCCCAAAAAACACCCCAAAAACGTCAAAAAAAGCCCCCAAAACGCCCAAAAACGCCCCAAAACACCAAAAAACGCTCAAACACACCTAAAAACGCCAAAAAAACACCCAAAAATGCACACGGAGCGGAAGGCGCCATCGGGCGCGGGATGTCGCGCACGGCCACGATGTTGTCGTGCTTCAAGTACGGCACGAAAACCCTTCAAAAATGCCCAAAAAACGTCAAAAAACACCCAAAAAACGCCCCAAAAACGCCCCAAAAATGCAAAAAAAGCCAAAGAAATGCAAAAAACGCCCCAAAACGCCCAAAAACGCTCAAAAAATGCACATGGAGTGGAAGGCGCCATCGGGCGCGGGATGTCGCGCACGGCCACGATGTTGTTGTGCTTGAAATGCAGCACGAAAACACCCGAAAAAATGCCGTAAAAACATAAAAAAACATGTGAAAAACACCCAAAAAACGCGCAAAAAACACCCCAAAAACGCCAAAAAAAAGCCAAAAAACGCCCCAAATCACCCCAAAACGCACATGGAGCGGAAGGCGCCGTCGGGCGCGGGCGGGCGCAGGATGTCGCGCACGGCCACGATGTTGTCGTGCTTGAAGTGCAGCACGAAAACACCCGAGAACGCCCAAAAAACACCCAAAGAACGTCAAAAAAAGCCCCCAAAACACCCCAAAACGCCCCAAAACACCAAAAAACGCTCAAACACACCTAAAAACGCCCAAAAAACACCCCAAAATGCACACGGAGCGGAAGGCGCCATCGGGCGCGGGATGTCGCGCACGGCCACAACGTTGTCGTGCTTCAAGTACGGCACGAAAACACTTCAAAAACACCCAAAAAACGTCGAAAAGACACCCAAAAAACGCCCCAGAACATCCCAAAAAATGCCCGAAAACACCAAAAAACGCTCAAACACACCTAAAAATGCCAAAAAAACACCCAAAAATGCACATGGAGTGGAAGGCGCCATTGGGCGCGGGATGTCGCGCACGGCCACGACGTTGTCGTGCTTCAAGTACGGCACGAAAACACCCGAAAAAATGCCGTAAAAACGTCAAAAAACATACGAAAAACACCCAAAAAACACCCAAAAAACGCCAAAAAAAAGCCAAAAAACGCCCCAAATCACCCCAAAACGCACACGGAGCGGAAGGCGCCGTCGGGCGCGGGCGGGCGCAGGATGTCGCGCACGGCCACGATGTTGTCGTGCTTGAAGTGCAGCACGAAAACACCCCAAATCGACCCAAAAAACACCCCCAAAACACCCAAAAAACGCCCCAAAAACACCCAAAAACACCCCAAAAAACGCCCCAAAACACCAAAAAATGCTCAAACACACCTAAAAACGCCAAAAAAAACCACCCAAAAACGCACACGGAGCGGAAGGCGCCGTCGGGCGCGGGATGTCGCGCACGGCCACGATGTTGTCGTGCTTCAAGTACGGCACGAAAACACTTCAAAAACACCCAAAAAAGGTCGAAAAAACACCCAAAAAACGCCCCAAAAACGCCCCAAAAATGCAAAAAAAGCCAAAGAAATGCAAAAAACGCCCAAAAACGCCCAAAAACGCTCAAAAAATGCACATGGAGTGGAAGGCGCCATCGGGCGCGGGATGTCGCGCACGGCCACGACGTTGTCGTGCTTCAAGAACGGCACGAAAACACCTGAAAAAATGCCGTAAAAACGTCAAAAAACACGCGAAAAACACCCAAAAAACACCCCAAAAACGCCAAAAAAAAAGCCAAAAAACGCCCCAAATCACCCCGAAACGCACACGGAGCGGAAGGCGCCGTCGGGCGCGGGCGGGCGCAGGATGTCGCGCACGGCCACGATGTTGTCGTGCTTGAAGTGCAGCAGGATCTTGAGCTCGCGCAGGGTCCGCTTGGCCGTCGTCACCACGTCGAAGGCGTCCGGGATCTTCTTGATGGCCACGGCCTGGCCTGGCCACGCCCACCGCGGCAAGGGGGCGGGGTTAGGGGCGTGGGAGGGGCCCCGGCGGCCGGGGGACCCCCCAAAAGGACCCGGGTGTCCGAGAGACCCTCCCAAGGGGCCCAGGCGTCCGGGGGACCCCAATTTGGACCCAGGTGTCCAAGACACCCCAAAAAGGGGCCCGGGCGTCCGGGAGACCCCAAAACAGATCCCAGGCGTCCGGGTGACCCCAAAAAGGGGCCCAGGCGTCCGGGACACCCAAAAGGGGGCCCAGGCGTCCGGGTGACCCCAATTTGGACCCAGGCGTCTGGGTGACCCAAAGAGGGGCCCAGGCGTCCGGGACACCCCAATTTGGACCCAGGTGTCCGGGGGACCCCAATTTGGACCCAGTCATCCGGGACACCCCAGAAAGGGGCCCAGGCGTCCGGGACACCCAAAAAGGGGCCCAGGCGTCCGGGGGACCCCAGTGTCCCCCCAATGTCCCCCCCAAGGGGCCCAGGCGTCTGGGACACCCCAAAAAGGGGCCCAGGCGTCCGGGACACCCCAATTTGGACCCAGGCGTCCGAGTGACCCCAATTTGGACCCAGTCATCCAAGACACCCCAAAAAGGGACCCAGGCGTCCGGGACACCCCCCAAAAGGGCCCAGGCGTCCGGGACACCCCCCAAAAGGACCCGGGTGTCCAAGAGACCCTCCCAAAGGGCCCAGGCGTCCGGGGGACCCCAGTGTCCCCCCAATGTCCCCCCCAAGGGGCCCAGGCGTCCGGGACGCCCAAAAAAGGGGCCCGGGCGTCCGGAACACCCCAAAAGGGGCCCAGGCGTCCGGGACACCCCAATTTGAACCCAGGCGTCCGGGTGACCCCAAAGAGGGGCCCAGGCGTCCGGGTGACCCCAATGTCCCCCCCAAGGGGCCCAGGCGTCCGGGACACCCCAATTTGGATCCAGGTGTCTGAGTGACCCCAAAAAGGGGCCCAGGCGTCCGGGTGACCCCAATTTGGACCCAGGCGTCCGGGTGACCCAAAGAGGGGCCCAGGCGTCCGGGACACCCCAAAAAGGGACCCAGGCATCCGGGTGACCCCAAAAAAGGGCCTAGGCGTCCGGGACACCCCAATTTGGACCCAGGTGTCCGGGGGACCCCAATTTGGACCCAGTCATCCGGGACACCCCAAAAAGGGGCCCAGGCGTCCGGGTGACCCCAAAAAAGGGCCCAGGCATCCGGGACACCCAAAAGGGGCCCAGGCCCCCGGGACACCCCAATTTGAACCCAGGCGTCCGGGACACCCCAAAAAGGGGCCCGGGCGTCCGGGAGACCCCAAAACAGATCCCAGGCGTCCGGGTGACCCCAAAAAAGGGCCCAGGCGTCTGGGACACCCAAAAGGGGCCCAGGCGTCCGGGACACCCCAATTTGGACCCAGGCGTCCGGGACACCCAAAAAGGGGCCCAGGCGTCCGGGTGACCCCAATGTCCCCCCCAAGGGGCCCAGGCGTCCGGGACACCCCAATTTGGACCCAGTCAACCAAGACACCCCAAAAAGGGGCCCGGGCGTCCAGGTGACCCCAATTTGGACCCAGGTGTCCAGGTGACCCCAAAGAAAGGCCCAGGCGTCCGGGACACCCCCCAAAAGGACCCAGGTGTCCGGGTGACCCCAAAAGGGGCCCAGGCGTCCGGGTGACCCCAAAAGGGACCCGGTCATCCGGGACACCCCAGAAAGGGGCCCAGGCGTCCGGGTGACCCAAAGAGGGGCCCAGGCGTCCAGGACACCCAAAAAGGGGCCCAGGCGTCCGGGTGACCCCAATTTGGTCCCAGGCCCCCGGGCCGCCCCCATCCCCTGCCCCTCACCGGTGTCGCGGCGCCGCGCGGAGCTGACCACCCCGTAGGCCCCCGTCCCGATGGTCTCGATGACCTCGTAGTCGTCGCCGACGTCGTCGAAGGTGACGTCGAGCGCCCGGGCGCGGAGCAGCGCCAGGGGGCCCCGCCCCCGCCGCCCGCCGGGCCCCGCCCCCTCCTCCTCCTCCGGCGACGTCATGGCTGCCCAGGGGTGACGTCATATGGGGGGTGACGTCATGGGGGGGGGGTGACGTCATAGGGAGCCCGGGAGTCCCCGTTACCCCCCCCCGCCACGCGGCGCCGTCTCCATGGTGACGAGTGGAGCCCCCCGCCCCCCCCCGCCGTTGCCACGGTGACGCACGGGGGCGGAGCCAGTTGGGGAGGGGAGGGGTTGCCGGGGCAACGAGCGGGGAGGGGGCGGTTGCCACGGTGACGCGTGGGGGGGGCGGTTGCAGGGGGCGCGGGGGGGGGCGGTTGCCAGGGCAACGCGGGGAGGGGGGTGCCGGTTGCCGGGGCGACGCGGGGGGGGGGCGGTTGCCGGGGGGGCCCGGGGAGGGGAGGAGGCGACGCGCGGGGGGGGGGGGCGGTTGCCACGGTGACGCGGGGGGGGGGCGGTTGGGGAGGGGGGTGCGGGGAGGGGGCGGTTGCCAGGGCAACATGCGCGGGGGGGGGCGGTTGCCGGGGCAACGCGGGTGGGGGCGGTCGCCAGTGTGACACGCGGGGGGGGGGCGGTTGCCAGGGCGACGCGGGAGGGGGGAGGTGCCGGTTACCGGGGCGACGCGCGCGGGGGGGGGGGGGTGGTTGCCGGGGCGACGCGCGGAGCCCCCGCCCCCCCCGCCGTTGCCGGGGCGACGCCCGGGGAGGGAGGGGGGAGCAGTTGCCGGGGCGACGCGGGGGGGGGGGGGGCGGTTGCCGGGGCGACTCGCGGGGAGGGGAGGGGGGAGCAGTTCCCGGGGCGGCGCGCGGAGCCCCCGCCCCCCCCCCCGCCGTTGCCAGGGCGACGCGCGGGGAGGGGGCGGTTGCCGGGGCGACGCGGGGGGGCGGTTGCCATGGAGACCGCGCGCGCGGGGGGGGGGGGGGGATCCCGGGGCCGCTCTCACCTCCCGCCGCCGCCGCCGCCGCCGCCGCCCGAGCCGGAAGTGACGCGACGGGAACCGGAAATCCCTCCCTCTCCCCCTTCCGAGAAAGCGGCCCCGCCCCTCTCCCCGCGCGCTGATTGGTCGAGGGCGGCGCGACGTCATCGCGGGGAGGGGGCGGGGACAAAGAGAGGCGGAAGCGGCGGGTCTCAAGCGGGGGCCTTTATTCGCGAGTGACGTCACCGGGGGCGGGGCCCGGCGCGAAGCCCCGCCCCTTCTGGGAAAGGTTTTGGGGGCGAAAACCGGGAATTTGGGACTCAAAATGCGGATTTGGAAGCGGAAAATGGGGATTTGGGGGCCAAAAACGGGAATTTGGGGGTGGAAAATGGGTAATTTGGGGTGAAAAACAGGGATTTGGAGGCAAAAAAGGGGATTTGGGGGTGAAAAATAGGGATTTGGGGAGCAGGAAGTGGGGGGATGGCAGTTTTTTGGGGTGAAATAGCGGGATTTGGGGGGCGGGAGAGCAGGGTTTGGGGCAAATTTTGGCGATTTGGGGGAATTTTTAGGGCAAAAAATTGGGGTTTTGGGGGCAACAGGTTTGAGGGGGGAATGGGGGGATTTGGGGGGAAATGGGGGGATTTTGGGGGGAAATTACAGGTTTTTGGGGGGGTGGGGGGGAGCGGCTGTTTTGGGGGGAATTCCTGGGCTTTTGGGTCCCCAAATCCGGGGTTTTTGTCCCAAAATGGAGCCTCGTCAGGCAGGGTTGGGGACACCGGGGTCCTCAATGGGGACATCAGGACCCTCCATGGGGACATTGGGGACATCAGGGACATCAGGAGGCTCCGTGGGGACATTGGGGACATTGGGGACCCCCATGGGGACATTGGGGACACCAGGGACCCCCATGGGGACACCAGGGACGCCAGGAGGCTCCATGGGGACATTGGGGACATCAGGACCCCCCGTGGGGACATTGGGGACCCTGGGGACATCAGGACCCTCCATGGGGACATTGGGGACATCAGGGACCCCCATGGGGACATTGGGGACATCAGGGACACCAGGAGGCTCCATGGGGACATTGGGGACATTGGGGACATCAGGGACCCCCATGGGGACATTGGGGACATCAGGACCCCCAATGGGGACACTGGGGACATTGGGGACCCCCATGGGGACATTGGGGACATCAGGGACACCAGGAGGCTCCATGGGGACATTGGGGACATCGGGGACCCCCATGGGGACATTGGGGACATTGGGGACCCCCATGGGGACATTGGGGACATTGGGGACATCAGGAGGCTCCATGGGGACATTGGGGACCCCCATGGGGACATTGGGGACACCGGGAGGCTCCGTGGGGACGTTGGGGACGTTGGGGACACCGGTGTCCTCTGCGGGGACACCCGGGTCCCCCATGGGGACATCGGCGACGTCGCGGAGCCCCGAAGCTTCTGTGGGGCCAGCAGGACCTGGGGGGACATTGGGGACGTCAATGGGGACCTTGGGGACACCGGGAGCCTCGTGGGGACAATGGGGCCACCGGGACCTTCTATGGGGACATTGGGGACAATGGGGCCACCGGGACCTTCTATGGGGACAAGGGGACCCTCATGGGGACATGGGGCCACCAAGACCCTCATTGGGGCCACCAGGACCCTCATGGGGACACTGGGGACATGGGGACACCGGGACCCTCATTGGGGACATAGGAACCCTCATGGGGACATTGGGGACACCAGGACCTTCTATGGGGACACTGGGGACAAGGGGACCCTCATGAGGACACTGGGGCCACCAGGACCCTCATTGGGGACACAGGGACCCTCATGGGGACACGGGGACACCAGGACCTTCTATGGGGACATTGGGGACATGGGAACACTGGGACTCTCACTGGCGACATGGGGACCCTCATGGGGACATTGGGGACACCAGGACCTTCTGTGGGGACATTGGGGACAAGGGGACCCTCATGGGGACATTGGGGGCACCAGGACCCTCATTGGGGACACAGGGGACAAGGGGACCCTCATGGGGACATTGGGGCCACCAGGACCTTCTATGGGGACATTGGGGCCACCAGGACCCTCATGGGGACATTGGGGACACCAGGACCCTCATTGGGGACACAGGGGACAAGGGGACCCTCATGGGGACATTGGGGACACAGAGACACCAGGACCTTCTGTGGGGACATTGGGGACAAGGGGACCCTCATGGGGACATTGGGGACACCAGGACTCTCATGGGGACACCAGGACCCTCTATGGGGCACAGGAACCCTCATTGGGGACATTGGGGGATATGGGGACACTGGGACCGTCATTGGGGACATGGGGACCCTCATGGGGACATTGGGGGCCACCAGGACCTTCTATGGGGACATTGGGGTCACCAGGACCCTCATGGGGACATTGGGGGCACCAGGACCCTCATTGGGGACACGGGGGACAAGGGGACCCTCATGGGGACATTGGGGCCACCAGGACCTTCTATGGGGACATTGGGGTCTCCAGGACCCTCATGGGGACATTGGGGGCACCAGGACCCCCATTGGGGACACGGGGGACAAGGGGGACCCTCATGGGGACATTGGGGACACCAGGACCTTCTATGGGGACATTGGGGGCACCAGGACCCTCATTGGGGACAATGGGGACACAGGGACACCAGGACCTTCTATGGGGGACATTGGGGACACCAGGACCCTCATGGGGACACAGGGACCCTCATGGGGACATTGGGGACACCAGGACCCTCATTGGGGACACGGGGACCCTCATGGGGCCACCAGGACCTTCTATGGGGACATTGGGGACACCAGGACCCTCATGGGGACACAGGGACCCTCATTGGGGACACAGGGACCCTCATTGGGGGCACCAGGAACCTCATGGGGACACCAGGACCTTCTATGGGGACACTGGGGACAAGGGGACCCTCATGGGGACACAGGGACCCTCATTGGGGACATTGGGGACACGGGGCCACCAGGACCCTCACTGGGGACAAGGGGATCCTCAGGAGGACATTGGGGACACCAGGACCCTCAATGGGGACACAGGGGACAAGGGGACCCTCATTGGGGACACAGGGACCCTCATGGGGACAGCAGGACCTTCTATGGGGACACTGGGGCCACCAGGACCCTCATTGGGGACACAGGGGACAAGGGGACCCTCATGGGGACATCGGGGGCACCAGGACCTTCTATGGGGACATTGGGGACATGGAGACCCTCATGGGGACATTGGGGACAGGGGGGACACCAGGACCTTCTATGGGGACATTGGGGACAAAAGGACCCTCATTGGGGACATAGGGACCCTCATGGGGACATTGGGACCACCAGGACCTTCTGTGGGGACATTGGGGACACAGGGACCCTCATTGGGGACAAGGGGATCCTCATTGGGGACACTGGGGACATGGGGACACCAGGACCTTCTATGGGGACACTG
>NW_028290276.1:0-35145 GCF_059628265.1 Tinamus guttatus | reverse complement strand
CTCACTCCAAACGGGGCTCTCCGCTTCATCCATCCCCTGACTCCATACTAGCACCAACGGGCTGCTAAAGCGTTTCGCAGAAAACACCAAGGAACCTGTTTCTCACTCCAACCACAAAGCGTGCACAGCACGAGTCTTGGCACAGCAAAACACTTCCTTTGGCATGCCCTTTGCAGCCTCACTCCAAACGGGGCTCTCCGCTTCATCCATCCCCTGACTCCATACTAGCACCAACGGGCTGCTAAAGCGTTTCGCAGAAAACACCAAGGAACCTGTTTCTCACTCCAAGCACAAAGCGTGCGCAGCACGAGTCTTGGCACAGCAAAACGCTTCCTTTGGCATGCCCTTTGCAGCCTCACTCCAAACGGGGCTCTCCGCTTCATCCATCCCCTGACTCCATACTAGCACCAACGGGCTGCTAAAGCGTTTCGCAGAAAACACCAAGGAACCTGTTTCTCACTCCAACCACAAAGCGTGCGCAGCACGAGTCTTGGCACAGCAAAACACTTCCTTTGGCATGCCCTTTGCAGCCTCACTCCAAACGGGGCTCTCCGCTTCATCCATCCCCTGACTCCATACTAGCACCAACGGGCTGCTAAAGCGTTTCGCAGAAAACACCAAGGAACCTGTTTCTCACTCCAAGCACAAAGCGTGCGCAGCACGAGTCTTGGCACAGCAAAACACTTCCTTTGGCATGCCCTTTGCAGCCTCACTCCAAACGGGGCTCTCCGCTTCATCCATCCCCTGACTCCATACTAGCACCAACGGGCTGCTGAAGCGTTTCGCAGAAAACACCAAGGAACCTGTTTCTCACTCCAACCACAAAGCGTGCGCAGCACGAGTCTTGGCACAGCAGAACACTTCCCTTGGCATGCGCTTTGCAGTCTCACTCCAAACGGGGCTCTCCGCTTCATCCATCCCCTGACCCCATACTAGCACCAAAGGGCTGCTAAAGCGTTTCGCAGAAAACACCAAGGAACCTGTTTCTCACTCCAACCACAAAGCGTGCGCAGCACGAGTCTTGGCACAGCAGAACACTTCCCTTGGCATGCCCTTTGCAGCCTCACTCCAAATGGGGCTCACCGCTTCATCCATCCCCTGATTCCATACTAGTACCAACGGCCTGCTGAAGCGTTTTGCAGAAAACACCAAGGAACCTGTTTCTCACTCCAACCACAAAGCGTGCGCAGCACGAGTCTTGGCACAGCAGAACACTTCCCTTGGCATGCCCTTTGCAGCCTTACTCCAAACGGGGCTTTCCGCTTCATCCATCCCCTAATTCCATACTAGCACCAACGCGCTGCTAAAGCGTTTCGCAGAAAACACGAAAGAACCTGTTTCTCACTCCCAGCAAAAAGCGTGCGCAGCACGAGTCTTGGCACAGCAGAACACTTCCCTTGGCATGCGCTTTGCAGCCTCACTCCAAACGGGGCTCTCCGCTTCATCCATCCCCTAACTCCATACTAGCACCAACGGGCTGCTAAAGCATTTCGCAGAAAACACCAAAGAACCTGTTTCTCACTCCAACCACAAAGCGTGCGCAGCACGAGTCTTGGTACAGCAGAACACTTCCCTTGGCATGCCCTTTGCAGCCTCACTCCAAACGGGGCTCTCCGCTTCATCCATCCCCTGACTCCATACTAGCACCAACGGGCTCCTAAAGCATTTCACAGAAAGCACCAAGGAACCTGTTTCTCACTCCAACCACAAAGCGTGTGCAGCACGAGTCTTGGCACAGCAGAACACTTCCCTTGGCATGCCCTTTGCAGCCTCACTCCAAACGGGGCTCTCCGCTTCATCCATGCCCTAACTCCATACTAGCACCCACGGGCTCCTAAAGCGTTTCGCAGAAAGCACCAAGGAACCTGTTTCTCACTGAAACCAGAAAGCGTGCGCAGCACGAGTCTTGGCACAGCAGAAAACTTCCTTTCGCATGCGCTTTGCAGCCTCACTCCAAACGGGACTCTCCGCTTCATCCATCCCCTGACTCCATACTAGCACCAACGAGCTGCTAAAGCGTTTCGCAGAAAACACCAAGGAACCTGTTTCTCACTCCAACCACAAAGCGTGCGCAGCACGAGTCTTGGCACAGCAGAACACTTCCCTTGGCATGCACTTTGCAGCCTCACTCCAAACGGGGCTCTCCGCTTCATCCATCCCCTAACTCCATACTAGCACCAACAGGCTGCTAAAGCGTTTCACAGAAAACACCAAGGAACCTGTTTCTCACTCCAACCACAAAGCGTGCGCAGCACGAGTCTTGGCACAGCAGAACACTTCCCTTGGCATGCCCTTTGCAGCCTCACTCCAAACGGGGCTCTCCGCTTCATCCTTCCCCTGACTCCATACTAGCACCAACGGGCTGCTGAAGCGTTTCGCAGAAAATACCAAGGAACCTGTTTCTCACTCCAACCACAAAGCGTGCGCAGCACGAGTCTTGGCAAAGCAGAACACTTCTCCTGGCATGCCCTTTGCAGCCTCACTCCAAACGGGGTTCTCCGCTTCATCCATCCTCTGACTCCATACTAGCACCAACGGGCTGCTAAAGCGTTTCGCAGAAAACACCAAGGAACCTGTTTCTCACTCCAACCACAAAGCGTGCGCAGCACGAGTCTTGGCACAGCAGAACACTTCCCTTGGCATGCCCTTTGCAGCCTCACTCCAAACGGGGCTCTCCGCTTCATCCATCCCCTGACTCCATACTAGCACCAACGGGCTGCTAAAGCGTTTCGCAGAAAACACCAAGGAACCTGTTTCTCACTCCAACCACAAAGCGTGCGCAGCACGAGTCTTGGCACAGCAGAACACTTCCCCTGGCATGCCCTTTGCAGCCTCACTCCAAATGGGGCTCTCCGCTTCATCCATCCCCTAATTCCATACTAGCCCCAAGCGCCTGCTAAAGCGTTTCGCAGAAAACACCAAAGAACCTGTTTCCCACTCCAACCACAAAGCGTGCGCAGCACGAGTCTTGGCACAGCAGAACACTTCCCTTGGCATGCGCTTTGCAGCCTCACTCCAAACGGGGCTCTCCGCTTCATCCATCCCCTGACCCCATACTAGCACCAACGGGCTGCTAAAGCGTTTCGCAGAAAACACCAAGGAACCTGTTTCTCACTCCAACCACAAAGCGTGCGCAGCACGAGTCTTGGCACAGCAGAACACTTCCCTTGGCATGCCCTTTGAAGCCTCACTCCAAATGGGGCTCACCGCTTCATCCATCCCCTGACTCCATACTAGCACCAACGGCCTGCTGAAGCGCTTCGCAGAAAACACCAACGAACCTGTTTCTCACTCCAACCACAAAGCGTGCGCAGCACGAGTCTTGGCACAGCAGAACACTTCCCTTGGCATGCGCTTTGCAGCCTCACTCCAAACGGGGCTCTCTGCTTCATCCATCCCCTGACCCCATACTAGCACCAACGGGCTGCTAAAGCGTTTCGCAGAAAACACCAAGGAACCTGTTTCTCACTCCAACCACAAAGCGTGCGCAGCACGAGTCTTGGCACAGCAGAACACTTCCCTTGGCATGCCCTTTGAAGCCTCACTCCAAATGGGGCTCTCCGCTTCATCCATCCCCTGACTCCATACTAGCACCAACGGGCTGCTGAAGCGTTTCGCAGAAAACACCAAGGAACCTGTTTCTCACTCCAACCACAAAGCGTGCGCAGCACGAGTCTTGGCACAGCAGAACACTTCCCTTGGCATGCGCTTTGCAGTCTCACTCCAAACGGGGCTCTCCGCTTCATCCATCCCCTGACCCCATACTAGCACCAAAGGGCTGCTAAAGCGTTTCGCAGAAAACACCAAGGAACCTGTTTCTCACTCCAACCACAAAGCGTGCGCAGCACGAGTCTTGGCACAGCAGAACACTTCCCTTGGCATGCCCTTTGCAGCCTCACTCCAAATGGGGCTCACCGCTTCATCCATCCCCTGATTCCATACTAGTACCAACGGCCTGCTGAAGCGTTTCGCAGAAAACACCAACGAACCTGTTTCTCACTCCAACCACAAAGCGTGCGCAGCACGAGTCTTGGCACAGCAGAACACTTCCCTTGGCATGCCCTTTGCAGCCTTACTCCAAACGGGGCTCTCCGCTTCATCCATCCCCTAATTCCATACTAGCACCAACAGGCTGCTAAAGCGTTTCGCAGAAAACACGAAAGAACCTGTTTCTCAATCCCAGCAAAACGCGTGCGCAGCACGAGTCTTGGCACAGCAGAACACTTCCCTTGGCATGCCCTTTGCAGCCTCACTCCAAACGGGGCTCTCCGCTTCATCCATCCCCTAACTCCATACTAGCACCAACGGGCTGCTAAAGCGTTTCGCAGAAAACACCAAGGAACCTGTTTCTCACTCCAACCACAGAGCGTGCGCAGCACGAGTCTTGGCACAGCAGAACACTTCCCTTGGCATGCGCTTTGCAGCCTCAATCCAAACAGGGCTCTCCGCTTCATCCATCCCCTGACTCCATACTAGCACCCACGGGCTCCTAAAGCATTTCACAGAAAGCACCAAGGAACCTGTTTCTCACTCCAACCACAAAGCGTGTGCAGCACGAGTCTTGGCACAGCAGAACACTTCCCTTGGCATGCCCTTTGCAGCCTCACTCCAAACGGGGCTCTCCGCTTCATCCATGCCCTAACTCCATACTAGCACCCACGGGCTCCTAAAGCGTTTCGCAGAAAGCACCAAGGAACGTGTTTCTCACTGAAACCAGAAAGCGTGCGCAGCACGAGTCTTGGCACAGCAGAAAACTTCCTTTCGCATGCGCTTTGCAGCCTCACTCCAAACGGGACTCTCCGCTTCATCCATCCCCTGACTCCATACTAGCACCAACGAGCTGCTAAAGCGTTTCGCAGAAAACACCAAGGAACCTGTTTCTCACTCCAACCACAAAGCGTGCGCAGCACGAGTCTTGGCACAGCAGAACACTTCCCTTGGCATGCACTTTGCAGCCTCACTCCAAACGGGGCTCTCCGCTTCATCCATCCCCTAACTCCATACTAGCACCAACAGGCTGCTAAAGCGTTTCACAGAAAACACCAAGGAACCTGTTTCTCACTCCAACCACAAAGCGTGCGCAGCACGAGTCTTGGCACAGCAGAACACTTCCCTTGGCATGCCCTTTGCAGCCTCACTCCAAACGGGGCTCTCCGCTTCATCCATCCCCTGACTCCATACTAGCACCAACGGGCTGCTAAAGCGTTTCGCAGAAAACACCAAGGAACCTGTTTCTCACTCCAACCACAAAGCGTGCGCAGCACGAGTCTTGGCACAGCAGAACACTTCCCCTGGCATGCCCTTTGCAGCCTCACTCCAAATGGGGCTCTCCGCTTCATCCATCCCCTAATTCCATACTAGCCCCAAGCGCCTGCTAAAGCGTTTCGCAGAAAACACCAAAGAACCTGTTTCCCACTCCAACCACAAAGCGTGCGCAGCACGAGTCTTGGCACAGCAGAACACTTCCCTTGGCATGCCCTTTGAAGCCTCACTCCAAATGGGGCTCACCGCTTCATCCATCCCCTGACTCCATACTAGCACCAACGGCCTGCTGAAGCGTTTCGCAGAAAACACCAACGAACCTGTTTCTCACTCCAACCACAAAGCGTGCGCAGCACGAGTCTTGGCACAGCAGAACACTTCCCTTGGCATGCGCTTTGCAGCCTCACTCCAAACGGGGCTCTCCGCTTCATCCATCCCCTGACCCCATACTAGCACCAACGGGCTGCTAAAGCGTTTCGCAGAAAACACCAAGGAACCTGTTTCTCACTCCAACCACAAAGCGTGCGCAGCACGAGTCTTGGCACAGCAGAACACTTCCCTTGGCATGCCCTTTGAAGCCTCACTCCAAATGGGCTCACCGCTTCATCCATCCCCTGACTCCATACTAGCACCAACGGCCTGCTGAAGCGTTTCGCAGAAAACACCAAGGAACCTGTTTCTCACTCCAACCACAAAGCGTGCGCAGCACGAGTCTTGGCACAGCAGAACACTTCCCTTGGCATGCGCTTTGCAGTCTCACTCCAAACGGGGCTCTCCGCTTCATCCATCCCCTGACCCCATACTAGCACCAAAGGGCTGCTAAAGCGTTTCGCAGAAAACACCAAGGAACCTGTTTCTCACTCCAACCACAAAGCGTGCGCAGCACGAGTCTTGGCACAGCAGAACACTTCCCTTGGCATGCCCTTTGCAGCCTCACTCCAAATGGGGCTCACCGCTTCATCCATCCCCTGATTCCATACTAGTACCAACGGCCTGCTGAAGCGTTTCGCAGAAAACACCAACGAACCTGTTTCTCACTCCAACCACAAAGCGTGCGCAGCACGAGTCTTGGCACAGCAGAACACTTCCCTTGGCATGCCCTTTGCAGCCTTACTCCAAACGGGGCTCTCCGCTTCATCCATCCCCTAATTCCATACTAGCACCAACAGGCTGCTAAAGCGTTTCGCAGAAAACACGAAAGAACCTGTTTCTCAATCCCAGCAAAACGCGTGCGCAGCACGAGTCTTGGCACAGCAGAACACTTCCCTTGGCATGCCCTTTGCAGCCTCACTCCAAACGGGGCTCTCCGCTTCATCCATCCCCTAATTTCATACTAGCACCAACGGGCTGCTAAAGCGTTTCGCAGAAAACACCAAGGAACCTGTTTCTCACTCCAACCACAAAGCGTGCGCAGCACGAGTCTTGGCACAGCAGAACACTTCCCTTGGCATGCGCTTTGCAGCCTCACTCCAAACAGGGCTCTCCGCTTCATCCAGCCCCTGACTCCATACTAGCACCAACGGGCTGCTAAAGCGTTTCGCAGAAATCACCAAGGAACCTGTTTCTCACTCCAACCACAAAGCGTGCGCAGCACGAGTCTTGGCACAGCAGAACACTTCCCTTGGCATGCGCTTTGCAGCCTCACTCCAAACAGGGCTCTCCGCTTAATCCATCCCCTGACTCCATACTAGCACCAACGGGCTGCTGAAGCGTTTCGCAGAAAATACCAAGGAACCTGTTTCTCACTCCAACCACAAAGCGTGCGCAGCACGAGTCTTGGCAAAGCAGAACACTTCTCCTGGCATGCCCTTTGCAGCCTCACTCCAAACGGGGTTCTCCGCTTCATCCATCCTCTGACTCCATACTAGCACCAACGGGCTGCTAAAGCGTTTCGCAGAAAACACCAAGGAACCTGTTTCTCACTCCAACCACAAAGCGTGCGCAGCACGAGTCTTGGCACAGCAGAACACTTCCCTTGGCATGCGCTTTGCAGTCTCACTCCAAACGGGGCTCTCCGCTTCATCCATCCCCTGACTCCATACTAGCACCAAGGGGCTGCTAAAGCGTTTCGCAGAAAACACCAAGGAACCTGTTTCTCACTCCATCCACAAAGCGTGCGCAGCACGAGTCTTGGCACAGCAGAACACTTCCCTTGGCATGCCCTTTGCAGCCTCACTCCAAACGGGGAGCTCTGCTTCATCCATCCCCTGACTCCATACTAGCACCAACGGGCTGCTAAAGCGTTTCGCAGAAAACACCAAGGAACCTGTTTCTCACTCCAACCACAAAGCGTGCGCAGCACGAGTCTTGGCACAGCAGAACACTTCCCCTGGCATGCCCTTTGCAGCCTCACTCCAAATGGGGCTCTCCGCTTCATCCATCCCCTAATTCCATACTAGCCCCAAGCGCCTGCTAAAGCGTTTCGCAGAAAACACCAAAGAACCTGTTTCCCACTCCAACCACAAAGCGTGCGCAGCACGAGTCTTGGCACAGCAGAACACTTCCCTTGGCATGCGCTTTGCAGCCTCACTCCAAACGGGGCTCTCCGCTTCATCCATCCCCTGACCCCATACTAGCACCAACGGGCTGCTAAAGCGTTTCGCAGAAAACACCAAGGAACCTGTTTCTCACTCCAACCACAAAGCGTGCGCAGCACGAGTCTTGGCACAGCAGAACACTTCCCTTGGCATACCCTTTGAAGCCTCACTCCAAATGGGGCTCACCGCTTCATCCATCCCCTGACTCCATACTAGCACCAACGGCCTGCTGAAGCGTTTCGCAGAAAACACCAACGAACCTGTTTCTCACTCCAACCACAAAGCGTGCGCAGCACGAGTCTTGGCACAGCAGAACACTTCCCTTGGCATGCGCTTTGCAGTCTCACTCCAAATGGGGCTCTCCGCTTCATCCATCCCCTGACCCCATACTAGCACCAACGGGCTGCTAAAGCGTTTCGCAGAAAACACCAAGGAACCTGTTTCTCACTCCAACCACAAAGCGTGCGCAGCACGAGTCTTGGCACAGCAGAACACTTCCCTTGGCATGCCCTTTGCAGCCTCACTCCAAATGGGGCTCACCGCTTCATCCATCCCCTGATTCCATACTAGCACCAACGGCCTGCTGAAGCGTTTCGCAGAAAACACCAACGAACCTGTTTCTCACTCCAATCACAAAGCGTGCGCAGCACGAGTCTTGGCACAGCAGAACACTTCCCTTGGCATGCCCTTTGCAGCCTCACTCCAAACGGGGCTCTCTGCTTCATCCATCCCCTGACTCCATACTAGCACCAACAGGCTGCTAAAGCGTTTCGCAGAAAACACCAAGGAACCTGTTTCTTACTCCAACCACAAAGCGTGCGCAGCACGAGTCTTGGCACAGCAGAACACTTCCCTTGGCATGCCCTTTGCAGCCTCACTCCAAACGGGGCTCTCCGCTTCATCCATCCCCTAACTCCATACTAGCACCAATAGGCTGCTAAAGCGTTTCGCAGACAACACCAAGGAACCTGTTTCTCACTCCAACCACAAAGCGTGCGCAGCACGAGTCTTGGCACAGCAGAACACTTCCCTTGGCATGCGCTTTGCAGCCTCACTCCAAACGGGGCTCTCCGCTTCATCCATCCCCTGACTCCATACTAGCACCAACGAGCTGCTAAAGCGTTTCGCAGAAAACACCAAGGAACCTGTTTCTCACTCCAACCACAAAGCGTGCGCAGCACGAGTCTTGGCACAGCAGAACACTTCCCTTGGCATGCCCTTTGCAGCCTCACTCCAAATGGGGCTCTCCGATTCATCCATCCCCTGACTCCATACTAGCACCAACGGGCTGCTGAAGCGTTTCGCAGAAAACTCCAAGGAACCTGTTTCTCACTCCAACCACAAAGCGTGCGCAGCACGAGTCTTGGCACAGCAGAACACTTCCCTTGGCATGCCCTTTGCAGCCTCACTCCAAACGGGGCTCTCCGCTTCATCCATCCCCTAACTCCATACTAGCACCAACGCGCTGCTAAAGCGTTTCGCAGAAAACACCAAGGAACCTGTTTCTCACTCCAACCACAAAGCGTGCGCAGCACGAGTCTTGGCACAGCAGAACACTTCCCTTGGCATGCCCTTTGCAGCCTCACTCCAAACGGGGCTCTCCGCTTCATCCATCCCCTGACTCCATACTAGCACCAACGGGCTGCTGAAGCGTTTCGCAGAAAACACCAACGAACCTGTTTCTCACTCCAACCACAAAGCGTGCGCAGCACGAGTCTTGGCACAGCAGAACACTTCCCTTGGCATGCCCTTTGCAGCCTCACTCCAAACGGGGCTCTCCGATTCATCCATCCCCTGACTCCATACTAGCACCAACGGGCTGCTGAAGCGTTTCGCAGAAAACTCCAAGGAACCTGTTTCTCACTCCAACCACAAAGCGTGCGCAGCACGAGTCTTGGCACAGCAGAACACTTCCCTTGGCATGCCCTTTGCAGCCTCACTCCAAACGGGGCTCTCCGCTTCATCCATCCCCTAACTCCATACTAGCACCAACGGGCTGCTAAAGCGTTTCGCAGAAAACACCAAGGAACCTGTTTCTCACTCCAACCACAAAGCGTGCGCAGCACGAGTCTTGGCACAGCAAAACACTTCCCTTGGCATGCGCTTTGCAGCCTCACTCCAAACGGGGCTCTCCGCTTCATCCATCCCCTGACTCCATACTAGCACCAACGAGCTGCTAAAGCGTTTCGCAGAAAACACCAAGGAACCTGTTTCTCACTCCAACCACAAAGCGTGCGCAGCACGAGTCTTGGCACAGCAGAACACTTCCCTTGGCATGCCCTTTGCAGCCTCACTCCAAACGGGGCTCTCCGATTCATCCATCCCCTGACTCCATACTAGCACCAACGGGCTGCTGAAGCGTTTCGCAGAAAACTCCAAGGAACCTGTTTCTCACTCCAACCACAAAGCGTGCGCAGCACGAGTCTTGGCACAGCAGAACACTTCCCTTGGCATGCGCTTTGCAGCCTCACTCCAAACGGGGCTCTCCGCTTCATCCATGCCCTAACTCCATACTAGCACCCACGGGCTCCTAAAGCGTTTCGCAGAAAGCACCAAGGAACCTGTTTCTCACTGAAACCAGAAAGCGTGCGCAGCACGAGTCTTGGCACAGCAGAAAACTTCCTTTGGCATGCGCTTTGCAGCCTCACTCCAAACGGGGCTCTCCGCTTCATCCATCCCCTGACTCCATACTAGCACCAACGAGCTGCTAAAGCGTTTCGCAGAAAACACCAAGGAACCTGTTTCTCACTCCAACCACAAAGCGTGCGCAGCACGAGTCTTGGCACAGCAGAACACTTCCCTTGGCATGCCCTTTGCAGCCTCACTCCAAACGGGGCTCTCCGCTTCATCCATCCCCTAACTCCATACTAGCACCAACAGGCTGCTAAAGCGTTTCACAGAAAACACCAAGGAACCTGTTTCTCACTCCAACCACAAAGCGTGCGCAGCACGAGTCTTGGCACAGCAGAACACTTCCCTTGGCATGCGCTTTGCAGCCTCACTCCAAACAGGGCTCTCCGCTTCATCCATCCCCTGACTCCATACTAGCACCAACGGGCTCCTGAAGCGTTTCGCAGAAATCACCAAGGAACCTGTTTCTCACTCCAACCACAAAGCGTGCGCAGCACGAGTCTTGGCACAGCAGAACACTTCCCTTGGCATGCCCTTTGCAGCCTCACTCCAAACGGGGAGCTCTGCTTCATCCATCCCCTGACTCCATACTAGCACCAACGGGCTGCTAAAGCGTTTCGCAGAAAACTGCAAGGAACCTGTTTCTCACTCCAACCACAAAGCGTGCGCAGCACGAGTCTTGGCACAGCAGAACACTTCCCTTGGCATGCGCTTTGCAGCCTCACTCCAAACGGGGCTCTCCGCTTCATCCATGCCCTAACTCCATACTAGCACCCACGGGCTGCTAAAGCGTTTCGCAGAAAGCACCAAGGAACCTGTTTCTCACTGAAACCAGAAAGCGTGCGCAGCACGAGTCTTGGCACAGCAGAAAACTTCCTTTGGCATGCGCTTTGCAGCCTCACTCCAAACAGGGCTCTCCGCTTCATCCATCCCCTGACTCCATACTAGCACCAACGGGCTGCTGAAGCGTTTAGCAGAAATCACCAAGGAACCTGTTTCTCACTCCAACCACAAAGCGTGCGCAGCACGAGTCTTGGCACAGCAGAACACTTCCCTTGGCATGCCCTTTGCAGCCTCACTCCAAACGGGGAGCTCGGCTTCATCCATCCCCTGATTCCATACTAGCACCAACGGGCTGCTAAAGCGTTTCGCAGAAAACACCAAGGAACCTGTTTCTCACTCCAACCACAAAGCGTGCGCAGCACGAGTCTTGGCACAGCAGAACACTTCCCTTGGCATGCCCTTTGCAGCCTCACTCCAAACGGGGCTCTCCGCTTCATCCATCCCCGAATTCCATACTAGCACCAACGCGCTGCTAAAGCGTTTCGCAGAAAACACGAAAGAACCTGTTTCTCACTCCCACCAAAAAGCGTGCGCAGCACGAGTCTTGGCACAGCAGAACACTTCCCTTGGCATGCCCTTTGCAGCCTCACTCCAAACGGGGCTGTCTGCTTCATCCAACCCCTCATTCCATACTAGCACCAACGGGCTGCTAAAGCGTTTCGCAGAAAACACCAAAGAACCTGTTTCTCACTCCAACCACAAAGCGTGCGCAGCACGAGTCTTGGCACAGCAGAACACTTCCCTTGGCATGCCCTTTGCAGCCTCACTCCAGACGGGGCTATCCGCTTCATCCATCCCCTAATTCCATACTAGCACCAATGGGCTGCTGAAGCGTTTCACAGAAAACACCAAGGAACCTGTTTCTCACTCCAACCACAAAGCGTGCGCAGCACGAGTCTTGGCACAGCAGAACACTTCCCTTGGCATGCGCTTTGCAGCCTCACTCCAAACAGGGCTCTCCGCTTCATCCATCCCCTGACTCCATACTAGCACCAACGGGCTGCTAAAGCGTTTCGCAGAAAACACCAAGGAACCTGTTTCTCACTCCAACCACAAAGCGTGTGCAGCACGAGTCTTGGCACAGCAGAACACTTCCCTTGGCATGCCCTTTGCAGCCTCACTCCAAACGGGGCTGTCTGCTTCATCCATCCCCTCATTCCATACTAGCACCAACGGGCTGCTAAAGCGTTTCGCAGAAAACACCAAAGAACCTGTTTCTCACTCCAACCACAAAGCGTGCGCAGCACGAGTCTTGGCACAGCAGAACACTTCCCTTCGCATGCGCTTTGCAGCCTCACTCCAAACGGGGCTCTCCGCTTCATCCATCCCCTAATTCCATACTAGCACCAACAGGCTGCTAAAGCGTTTCGCAGAAAACACCAAGGAACCTGTTTCTCACTCCAACCACAAAGCGTGCGCAGCACGAGTCTTGGCACAGCAGAACACTTCCCTTGGCATGCCCTTTGCAGCCTCACTCCAAACGGGGAGCTCTGCTTCATCCATCCCCTAATTCCATACTAGCACCAACGGGCTGCTAAAGCGTTTCGCAGAAAACACCAAAGAACCTGTTTCTCACTCCAACCACAAAGCGTGCGCAGCACGAGTCTTGGCACAGCAGAACACTTCCCTTGGCATGCCCTTTGCAGCCTCACTCCAAACGGGGCTCTCCGCTTCATCCATGCCCTAACTCCATACTAGCACCCACGGGCTCCTAAAGCGTTTCGCAGAAAGCACCAAGGAACCTGTTTCTCACTGAAACCAGAAAGCGTGCGCAGCACGAGTCTTGGCACAGCAGAACACTTCCCTTGGCATTCCCTTTGCAGCCTCACTCCAAACGGGGCTCTCCGATTCATCCATCCCCTGACTCCATACTAGCACCAACAGGCTGCTGAAGCGTTTGGCAGAAAACACCAACGAACCTGTTTCTCACTCCAACCACAAAGCGTGCGCAGCACGAGTCTTGGCACAGCAGAACACTTCCCTTGGCATGCCCTTTGCAGCCTCACTCCAAACGGGGCTCTCCGCTTCATCCATCCCCTCATTCCATACTAGCACCAACGGGCTGCTAAAGCGTTTCGCAGAAAACACCAAGGAACCTGTTTCTCACTCCAACCACAAAGCGTGCGCAGCACGAGTCTTGGCACAGCAGAACACTTCCCTTGGCATGCCCTTTGCAGCCTCACTCCAGACGGGGCTATCCGCTTCATCCATCCCCTAATTCCATACTAGCACCAATGGGCTGCTGAAGCGTTTCACAGAAAACACTAAGGAACCTGTTTCTCACTCCAACCACAAAGCGTGCGCAGCACGAGTCTTGGCACAGCAGAACACTTCCCTTGGCATGCCCTTTGCAGCCTCACTCCAAACGGGGCTCTCCGCTTCATCCATCCCCTGACTCCATACTAGCACCCACGGGCTCCTAAAGCGTTTCGCAGAAAACACCAAGGAACCTGTTTCTCACTCCAACCACAAAGCGTGCGCAGCACGAGTCTTGGCACAGCAGAACACTTCCCTTGGCATGCCCTTTGCAGCCTCACTCCAAACGGGGCTCTCCGCTTCATCCATCCCCTAACTCCATACTAGCACCAACGGGCTGCTAAAGCATTTCGCAGAAAACACCAAAGAACCTGTTTCTCACTCCAACCACAAAGCGTGCGCAGCACGAGGCTTGGCACAGCAGAACACTTCCCTTGGCATGCGCTTTGCAGCCTCACTCCAAACGGGGCTCTCTGCTTCATCCATCCCCTGACTCTATACTAGCACCAACGGGCTGCTAAAGCATTTCGCAGAAAACACCAAGGAACCTGTTTCTCACTCCAACCACAAAGCGTGTGCAGCACGAGTCTTGGCACAGCAGAACACTTCCCTTGGCATGCCCTTTGCAGCCTCACTCCAAACGGGGCTCTCCGCTTCATCCATCCCCTAACTCCATACTAGCACCAACAGGCTGCTAAAGCGTTTCGCAGAAAACACCAAGGAACCTGTTTCTCACTCCAACCACAAAGCGTGCGCAGCACGAGTCTTGGCACAGCAGAAAACTTCCCTTGGCATGCGCTTTGCAGCCTCACTCCAAACGGGGCTCTCCGCTTCATCCATCCCCTGACTCCATACTAGCACCAACGGGCTGCTAAAGCGTTTCGCAGAAAACACCAAGGAACCTGTTTCTCACTCCAACCACAAAGCGTGTGCAGCACGAGTCTTGGCACAGCAGAACACTTCTCTTGGCATGCCCTTTGCAGCCTCACTCCAAACGGGGCTCTCCGCTTCATCCATCCCCTGACGCTATACTAGCACCAACTGGCTGCTGAAGGGTTTCGCAGAAAACACCAAGGAACCTGTTTCTCACTCCAACCAAAAAGCGTGCGCAGCACGAGTCTTGGCACAGCAGAACACTTCCCCTGGCATGCGCTTTGCAGCCTCACTCCAAACGGGGCTCTCCGCTTCATCCATCCCCTAATTCCATACTAGCACCAACGCGCTGCTAGAGCGTTTCGCAGAAAACACCAAGGAACCTGTTTCTCACTCCAACCACAAAGCGTGCGCAGCACGAGTCTTGGCACAGCAGAACACTTCCCTTGGCATGCCCTTTGCAGCCTCACTCCAAACGGGGCTCTCCGATTCATCCATCCCCTGACTCCATACTAGCACCAACGGGCTGCTGAAGCGTTTCGCAGAAAACTCCAAGGAACCTGTTTCTCACTCCAACCACAAAGCGTGCGCAGCACGAGTCTTGGCACAGCAGAACACTTCCCTTGGCATGCCCTTTGCAGCCTCACTCCAAACGGGGCTCTCCGCTTCATCCATCCCCTAACTCCATACTAGCACCAACGCGCTGCTAAAGCGTTTCGCAGAAAACACCAAGGAACCTGTTTCTCACTGAAACCAGAAAGCGTGCGCAGCACGAGTCTTGGCACAGCAGAACACTTCCCTTGGCATGCGCTTTGCAGCCTCACTCCAAACAGGGCTCTCCGCTTCATCCATCCCCTGACTCCATACTAGCACCAACGGGCTGCTAAAGCGTTTCGCAGAAAACACGAAAGAACCTGTTTCTCACTCCCAGCAAAAAGCGTGCGCAGCACGAGTCTTGGCACAGCAGAACACTTCCCTTGGCATGCCCTTTTCAGCCTCACTCCAAACGGGGCTCTCCGCTTCATCCATCCCCTGACTCCATACTAGCACCAACGGGCTGCTAAAGCGTTTCGCAGAAAACACCAACGAACCTGTTTCTCACTCCAACCACAAAGCGTGCGCAGCACGAGTCTTGGCACAGCAGAACACTTCCCTTGGCATGCCCTTTGCAGCCTCACTCCAAACGGGGCTCTCCGATTCATCCATCCCCTGACTCCATACTAGCACCAACGGGCTGCTGAAGCGTTTCGCAGAAAACTCCAAGGAACCTGTTTCTCACTCCAACCACAAAGCGTGCGCAGCACGAGTCTTGGCACAGCAGAACACTTCCCTTGGCATGCCCTTTGCAGCCTCACTCCAAACGGGGCTCTCCGCTTCATCCATCCCCTAACTCCATACTAGCACCAACGGGCTGCTAAAGCGTTTCGCAGAAAACACCAAAGAACCTGTTTCTCACTCCAACCACAAAGCGTGTGCAGCACGAGTCTTGGCACAGCAGAACACTTCTCTTGGCATGCCCTTTGCAGCCTCACTCCAAACGGGGCTCTCCGCTTCATCCATCCCCTGACGCTATACTAGCACCAACTGGCTGCTGAAGGGTTTCGCAGAAAACACCAAGGAACCTGTTTCTCACTCCAACCAAAAAGCGTGCGCAGCACGAGTCTTGGCACAGCAGAACACTTCCCCTGGCATGCGCTTTGCAGCCTCACTCCAAACGGGGCTCTCCGCTTCATCCATCCCCTAATTCCATACTAGCACCAACGCGCTGCTAGAGCGTTTCGCAGAAAACACCAAGGAACCTGTTTCTCACTCCAACCACAAAGCGTGCACAGCACGAGTCTTGGCACAGCAGAACACTTCCCTTGGCATGCCCTTTGCAGCCTCACTCCAAACGGGGCTCTCCGCTTCATCCATCCCCTAACTCCATACTAGCACCCACGGGCTCCTAAAGCGTTTCGCAGAAAACACCAAGGAACCTGTTTCTCACTCCAACCACAAAGTGTGCACAGCACGAGTCTTGGCACAGCAGAACACTTCCCTTGGCATGCCCTTTGCAGCCTCACTCCAAACGGGGCTCTCCGCTTCATCCATCCCCTAACTCCATACTAGCACCAACAGGCTGCTAAAGCGTTTCGCAGAAAACACCAAGGAACCTGTTTCTCACTCCAACCACAAAGCGTGCGCAGCACGAGTCTTGGCACAGCAGAACACTTCCCTTGGCATGCCCTTTGCAGCCTCACTCCAAACGGGGCTCTCCGCTTCATCCATCCCCTGACGCTATACTAGCACCAACTGGCTGCTGAAGGGTTTCGCAGAAAACACCAAGGAACCTGTTTCTCACTCCAACCAAAAAGCGTGCGCAGCACGAGTCTTGGCACAGCAGAACACTTCCCTTGGCATGCCCTTTGCATCCTCACTCCAGACGGGGCTTTCCGCTTCATCCATCCCCTAATTCCATACTAGCACCAACGGCCTGCTAAAGCGTTTCGCAGAAAACACGAAAGAACCTGTTTCTCACTCCAACCACAAAGCGTGCGCAGCACGAGTCTTGGCACAGCAGAACACTTCCCTTGGCATGCCCTTTGCAGCCTCACTCCAAACGGGTCTCTCCGCTTCATCCATCCCCTAACTCCATACTAGCACCAATAGGCTGCTAAAGCGTTTCGCAGAAAACACCAAGGAACCTGTTTCTCACTCCAACCACAAAGCGTGCGCAGCACGAGTCTTGGCACAGCAGAACACTTCCCTTGGCATGCGCTTTGCAGCCTCACTCCAAACGGGGCTCTCCGCTTCATCCATCCCCTGACTCCATACTAGCACCAACGAGCTGCTAAAGCGTTTCGCAGAAAACACCAAGGAACCTGTTTCTCACTCCAACCACAAAGCGTGCGCAGCACGAGTCTTGGCACAGCAGAACACTTCCCTTGGCATGCCCTTTGCAGCCTCACTCCAAACGGGGCTCTCCGATTCATCCATCCCCTGACTCCATACTAGCACCAACGGGCTGCTGAAGCGTTTCGCAGAAAACTCCAAGGAACCTGTTTCTCACTCCAACCACAAAGCGTGCGCAGCACGAGTCTTGGCACAGCAGAACACTTCCCTTGGCATGCCCTTTGCAGCCTCACTCCAAACGGGGCTCTCCGCTTCATCCATCCCCTAACTCCATACTAGCACCAACGCGCTGCTAAAGCGTTTCGCAGAAAACACCAAGGAACCTGTTTCTCACTCCAACCACAAAGCGTGCGCAGCACGAGTCTTGGCACAGCAGAACACTTCCCTTGGCATGCCCTTTGCAGCCTCACTCCAAACGGGGCTCTCCGCTTCATCCATCCCCTGACTCCATACTAGCACCAACGGGCTGCTGAAGCGTTTCGCAGAAAACACCAACGAACCTGTTTCTCACTCCAACCACAAAGCGTGCGCAGCACGAGTCTTGGCACAGCAGAACACTTCCCTTGGCATGCCCTTTGCAGCCTCACTCCAAACGGGGCTCTCCGATTCATCCATCCCCTGACTCCATACTAGCACCAACGGGCTGCTGAAGCGTTTCGCAGAAAACTCCAAGGAACCTGTTTCTCACTCCAACCACAAAGCGTGCGCAGCACGAGTCTTGGCACAGCAGAACACTTCCCTTGGCATGCCCTTTGCAGCCTCACTCCAAACGGGGCTCTCCGCTTCATCCATCCCCTAACTCCATACTAGCACCAACGGGCTGCTAAAGCGTTTCGCAGAAAACACCAAGGAACCTGTTTCTCACTCCAACCACAAAGCGTGCGCAGCACGAGTCTTGGCACAGCAGAACACTTCCCTTGGCATGCGCTTTGCAGCCTCACTCCAAACGGGGCTCTCCGCTTCATCCATCCCCTGACTCCATACTAGCACCAACGAGCTGCTAAAGCGTTTCGCAGAAAACACCAAGGAACCTGTTTCTCACTCCAACCACAAAGTGTGCGCAGCACGAGTCTTGGCACAGCAGAACACTTCCCTTGGCATGCCCTTTGCAGCCTCACTCCAAACGGGGCTCTCCGATTCATCCATCCCCTGACTCCATACTAGCACCAACGGGCTGCTGAAGCGTTTCGCAGAAAACTCCAAGGAACCTGTTTCTCACTCCAACCACAAAGCGTGCGCAGCACGAGTCTTGGCACAGCAGAACACTTCCCTTGGCATGCCCTTTGCAGCCTTACTCCAAACGGGGCTCTCCGCTTCATCCATCCCCTAACTCCATACTAGCACCAACGGGCTGCTAAAGCGTTTCGCAGAAAACACCAAGGAACCTGTTTCTCACTCCAACCACAAAGCGTGCGCAGCACGAGTCTTGGCACAGCAGAACACTTCCCTTGGCATGCCCTTTGCAGCCTCACTCCAGACGGGGAGCTCTGCTTCATCCATCCCCTAATTCCATACTAGCACCAACGGGCTGCTAAAGCGTTTCGCAGAAAACACCAAAGAACCTGTTTCTCACTCCAACCACAAAGCGTGTGCAGCACGAGTCTTGGCACAGCAGAACACTTCTCTTGGCATGCCCTTTGCAGCCTCACTCCAAACGGGGCTCTCCGCTTCATCCATGCCCTAACTCCATACTAGCACCCACGGGCTCCTAAAGCGTTTCGCAGAAAGCACCAAGGAACCTGTTTCTCACTGAAACCAGAAAGCGTGCGCAGCACGAGTCTTGGCACAGCAGAACACTTCCCTTGGCATGCGCTTTGCAGCCTCACTCCAAACAGGGCTCTCCGCTTCATCCATCCCCTGACTCCATACTAGCACCAACGGGCTGCTAAAGCGTTTCGCAGAAAACACGAAAGAACCTGTTTCTCACTCCCAGCAAAAAGCGTGCGCAGCACGAGTCTTGGCACAGCAGAACACTTCCCTTGTCATGCCCTTTGCAGCCTCACTCCAAACGGGGCTCTCCGCTTCATCCATCCCCTAACTCCATACTAGCACCAACGCGCTGCTAAAGCGTTTCGCAGAAAACACCAAGGAACCTGTTTCTCACTCCAACCACAAAGCGTGCGCAGCACGAGTCTTGGCACAGCAGAACACTTCCCTTGGCATGCCCTTTGCAGCCTCACTCCAAACGGGGCTCTCCGCTTCATCCATCCCCTGACTCCATACTAGCACCAACGGGCTGCTAAAGCGTTTCGCAGAAAACACCAACGAACCTGTTTCTCACTCCAACCACAAAGCGTGCGCAGCACGAGTCTTGGCACAGCAGAACACTTCCCTTGGCATGCCCTTTGCAGCCTCACTCCAAACGGGACTCTCCGATTCATCCATCCCCTGACTCCATACTAGCACCAACGGGCTGCTGAAGCGTTTCGCAGAAAACTCCAAGGAACCTGTTTCTCACTCCAACCACAAAGCGTGCGCAGCACGAGTCTTGGCACAGCAGAACACTTCCCTTGGCATGCCCTTTGCAGCCTCACTCCAAACGGGGCTCTCCGCTTCATCCATCCCCTAACTCCATACTAGCACCAACGGCCTGCTGAAGCGTTTCGCAGAAAACACCAACGAACCTGTTTCTCACTCCAACCACAAAGCGTGCGCAGCACGAGTCTTGGCACAGCAGAACACTTCCCTTGGCATGCGCTTTGCAGCCTCACTCCAAACGGGGCTCTCCGCTTCATCCATCCCCTGACTCCATACTAGCACCAACGAGCTGCTAAAGCGTTTCGCAGAAAACACCAAGGAACCTGTTTCTCACTCCAACCACAAAGCGTGCGCAGCACGAGTCTTGGCACAGCAGAACACTTCCCTTGGCATGCCCTTTGCAGCCTCACTCCAAACGGGGCTCTCCGCTTCATCCATCCCCTGACTCCATACTAGCACCAACGGGCTGCTGAAGCGTTTCGCAGAAAACTCCAAGGAACCTGTTTCTCACTCCAACCACAAAGCGTGCGCAGCACGAGTCTTGGCACAGCAGAACACTTCCCTTGGCATGCCCTTTGCAGCCTTACTCCAAACGGGGCTCTCCGCTTCATCCATCCCCTAACTCCATACTAGCACCAACGGGCTGCTAAAGCGTTTCGCAGAAAACACCAAGGAACCTGTTTCTCACTCCAACCACAAAGTGTGCGCAGCACGAGTCTTGGCACAGCAGAACACTTCCCTTGGCATGCCCTTTGCAGCCTCACTCCAGACGGGGAGCTCTGCTTCATCCATCCCCTAATTCCATACTAGCACCAACGGGCTGCTAAAGCGTTTCGCAGAAAACACCAAAGAACCTGTTTCTCACTCCAACCACAAAGCGTGTGCAGCACGAGTCTTGGCACAGCAGAACACTTCTCTTGGCATGCCCTTTGCAGCCTCACTCCAAACGGGGCTCTCCGCTTCATCCATCCCCTGACGCTATACTAGCACCAACTGGCTGCTGAAGGGTTTCGCAGAAAACACCAAGGAACCTGTTTCTCACTCCAACCAAAAAGCGTGCGCAGCACGAGTCTTGGCACAGCAGAACACTTCCCCTGGCATGCGCTTTGCAGCCTCACTCCAAACGGGGCTCTCCGCTTCATCCATCCCCTAATTCCATACTAGCACCAACGCGCTGCTAGAGCGTTTCGCAGAAAACACCAAGGAACCTGTTTCTCACTCCAACCACAAAGCGTGCACAGCACGAGTCTTGGCACAGCAGAACACTTCCCTTGGCATGCCCTTTGCAGCCTCACTCCAAACGGGGCTCTCCGCTTCATCCATCCCCTAACTCCATACTAGCACCCACGGGCTCCTAAAGCGTTTCGCAGAAAACACCAAGGAACCTGTTTCTCACTCCAACCACAAAGTGTGCACAGCACGAGTCTTGGCACAGCAGAACACTTCCCTTGGCATGCCCTTTGCAGCCTCACTCCAAACGGGGCTCTCCGCTTCATCCATCCCCTAACTCCATACTAGCACCAACAGGCTGCTAAAGCGTTTCGCAGAAAACACCAAGGAACCTGTTTCTCACTCCAACCACAAAGCGTGCGCAGCACGAGTCTTGGCACAGCAGAACACTTCCCTTGGCATGCCCTTTGCAGCCTCACTCCAAACGGGGCTCTCCGCTTCATCCATCCCCTGACGCTATACTAGCACCAACTGGCTGCTGAAGGGTTTCGCAGAAAACACCAAGGAACCTGTTTCTCACTCCAACCAAAAAGCGTGCGCAGCACGAGTCTTGGCACAGCAGAACACTTCCCTTGGCATGCCCTTTGCATCCTCACTCCAGACGGGGCTTTCCGCTTCATCCATCCCCTAATTCCATACTAGCACCAACGGCCTGCTAAAGCGTTTCGCAGAAAACACGAAAGAACCTGTTTCTCACTCCAACCACAAAGCGTGCGCAGCACGAGTCTTGGCACAGCAGAACACTTCCCTTGGCATGCCCTTTGCAGCCTCACTCCAAACGGGTCTCTCCGCTTCATCCATCCCCTAACTCCATACTAGCACCAATAGGCTGCTAAAGCGTTTCGCAGAAAACACCAAGGAACCTGTTTCTCACTCCAACCACAAAGCGTGCGCAGCACGAGTCTTGGCACAGCAGAACACTTCCCTTGGCATGCGCTTTGCAGCCTCACTCCAAACGGGGCTCTCCGCTTCATCCATCCCCTGACTCCATACTAGCACCAACGAGCTGCTAAAGCGTTTCGCAGAAAACACCAAGGAACCTGTTTCTCACTCCAAGCACAAAGCGTGCGCAGCACGAGTCTTGGCACAGCAGAACACTTCCCTTGGCATGCCCTTTGCAGCCTCACTCCAAACGGGGCTCTCCGATTCATCCATCCCCTGACTCCATACTAGCACCAACGGGCTGCTGAAGCGTTTCGCAGAAAACTCCAAGGAACCTGTTTCTCACTCCAACCACAAAGCGTGCGCAGCACGAGTCTTGGCACAGCAGAACACTTCCCTTGGCATGCCCTTTGCAGCCTCACTCCAAACGGGGCTCTCCGCTTCATCCATCCCCTAACTCCATACTAGCACCAACGCGCTGCTAAAGCGTTTCGCAGAAAACACCAAGGAACCTGTTTCTCACTCCAACCACAAAGCGTGCGCAGCACGAGTCTTGGCACAGCAGAACACTTCCCTTGGCATGCCCTTTGCAGCCTCACTCCAAACGGGGCTCTCCGCTTCATCCATCCCCTGACTCCATACTAGCACCAACGGGCTGCTGAAGCGTTTCGCAGAAAACACCAAGGAACCTGTTTCTCACTCCAACCACAAAGCGTGCGCAGCACGAGTCTTGGCACAGCAGAACACTTCCCTTGGCATGCCCTTTGCAGCCTCACTCCAAACGGGGCTCTCCGATTCATCCATCCCCTGACTCCATACTAGCACCAACGGGCTGCTGAAGCGTTTCGCAGAAAACTCCAAGGAACCTGTTTCTCACTCGAACCACAAAGCGTGCGCAGCACGAGTCTTGGCACAGCAGAACACTTCCCTTGGCATGCCCTTTGCAGCCTCACTCCAAACGGGGCTCTCCGCTTCATCCATCCCCTAACTCCATACTAGCACCAACGGGCTGCTAAAGCGTTTCGCAGAAAACACCAAGGAACCTGTTTCTCACTCCAACCACAAAGCGTGCGCAGCACGAGTCTTGGCACAGCAGAACACTTCCCTTGGCATGCGCTTTGCAGCCTCACTCCAAACGGGGCTCTCCGCTTCATCCATCCCCTGACTCCATACTAGCACCAACGAGCTGCTAAAGCGTTTCGCAGAAAACACCAAGGAACCTGTTTCTCACTCCAACCACAAAGCGTGCGCAGCACGAGTCTTGGCACAGCAGAACACTTCCCTTGGCATGCCCTTTGCAGCCTCACTCCAAACGGGGCTCTCCGCTTCATCCATCCCCTGACTCCATACTAGCACCAACGGGCTGCTGAAGCGTTTCGCAGAAAACACCAAGGAAGCTGTTTCTCACTCCAACCACAAAGCGTGCGCAGCACGAGTCTTGGCACAGCAGAACACTTCCCTTGGCATGCCCTTTGCAGCCTTACTCCAAACGGGGCTCTCCGCTTCATCCATCCCCTAACTCCATACTAGCACCAACGGGCTGCTAAAGCGTTTCGCAGAAAACACCAAGGAACCTGTTTCTCACTCCAACCACAAAGCGTGCGCAGCACGAGTCTTGGCACAGCAGAACACTTCCCTTGGCATGCCCTTTGCAGCCTCACTCCAGACGGGGAGCTCTGCTTCATCCATCCCCTAATTCCATACTAGCACCAACGGGCTGCTAAAGCGTTTCGCAGAAAACACCAAAGAACCTGTTTCTCACTCCAACCACAAAGCGTGTGCAGCACGAGTCTTGGCACAGCAGAACACTTCTCTTGGCATGCCCTTTGCAGCCTCACTCCAAACGGGGCTCTCCGATTCATCCATCCCCTGACTCCATACTAGCACCAACGGGCTGCTAAAGCATTTCGCAGAAAACACCAAAGAACCTGTTTCTCACTCCAACCACAAAGCGTGCGCAGCACGAGTCTTGGCACAGCAGAACACTTCCCTTGGCATGCCCTTTGCAGCCTCACTCCAAACGGGGCTCTCCGCTTCATCCATCCCCTGACTCCATACTAGCACCAACGGGCTGCTAAAGCGTTTCGCAGAAAACACCAAAGAACCTGTTTCTCACTCCAACCACAAAGCGTGCGCAGCACGAGTCTTGGCACAGCAGAACACTTCCCTTGGCATGCCCTTTGCAGCCTCACTCCAAACGGGGCTCTCTGCTTCATCCATCCCCTGACTCCATACTAGCACCAACGGGCTGCTAAAGCGTTTCGCAGAAAACACCAAAGAACCTGTTTCTCACTCCACCCACAAAGCGTGCGCAGCACGAGTCTTGGCACAGCAGAACACTTCCCTTGGCATGCCCTTTGCAGCCTCACTCCAAACGGGGCTCTCCGCTTCATCCATCCCCTAATTCCATACTAGCACCTACGGCCTGCTAAAGCGTTTCGCAGAAAACACCAAAGAACCTGTTTCTCACTCCAACCAGAAAGCGTGCGCAGCACGAGTCTTGGCACAGCAGAACACTTCCCTTGGCATGCCCTTTGCAGCCTCACTCCAAACGGGGCTCTCCGCTTCATCCATCCCCTGACTCCATACTAGCACCAACGGCCTGCTGAAGCGTTTCGCTGAAAACACCAAAGAACCTGTTTCTCACTCCAACCACAAAGCGTGCGCAGCACGAGTCTTGGCACAGCAGAACACTTCCCTTGGCATGCCCTTTGCAGCCTCACTCCAAACGGGGCTCTCCGCTTCATCCATCCCCTAATTCCATACTAGCACCAACGCGCTGCTAAAGCGTTTCGCAGAAAACACCAAGGAACCTGTTTCTCACTCCAACCACAAAGCGTGCGCAGCACGAGTCTTGGCACAGCAGAACACTTCCCTTGGCATACCCTTTGCAGCCTCACTCCAAACGGGGCTCTCCGCTTCATCCATCCCCTAATTCTATACTAGCACCAAGGCGCTGCTAAAGCGTTTGGCAGAAAACACCAAAGAACCTGTTTCTCACTCTAACCACAAAGCGTGCGCAGCACGAGTCTTGGCACAGCAGAACACTTCCCTTGGCATGCGCTTTGTAGCCTCACTCCAAACGGGGCTCTCCGCTTCATCCATCCCCTGACTCCATACTAGCACCAACGGCCTGCTGAAGCGTTTCGCTGAAAACACCAAAGAACCTGTTTCTCACTCCAACCACAAAGCGTGCACAGCACGAGTCTTGGCACAGCAGAACACTTCCCTTGGCATGCGCTTTGCAGCCTCACTCCAAACGGGGCTCTCCGCTTCCTCCATCCCCTAATTCCATACTAGCACCAACGGGCTGCTAAAGCGTTTCGCAGAAAACACCAAAGAACCTGTTTCTCACTCCAACCACAAAGCGGGCGCAGCACGAGTCTTGGCATAGCAGAACACTTCCCTTGGCATACCCTTTGCAGCCTCACTCCAAACGGGGCTCTCCGCTTCATCCATCCCCTGACTCTATACTAGCACCAACGGGCTGCTGAAGGGTTTCGCAGAAAACACCAAAGAACCTGTTTCTCACTCCAACCACAAAGCGTGCGCAGCACGAGTCTTGGCACAGCAGAACACTTCCCTTGGCATGCCCTTTGCAGCCTCACTCCAAACGGGGCTCTCCGCTTCATCCATCCCCTAATTCCATACTAGCACCAACGCGCTGCTAGAACGTTTCGCAGAAAACACGAAAGAACCTGTTTCTCACTCCCACCAAAAAGCGTGCGCAGCACGAGTCTTGGCACAGCAGAACACTTCCCTTGGCATGCCCTTTGCAGCCTCACTCCAAACGGGGCTCTCCGCTTCATCCATCCCCTAACTCCATACTAGCACCAACGGCCTGCTGAAGCTTTTCGCCGAAAACACCAAAGAACCTTTTTCTCACTCCAACCACAAAGCGTGCGCAGCACGAGTCTTGGCACAGCAGAACACTTCCCTTGGCATGCCCTTTGCAGCCTCACTCCAAACGGGGCTCTCCGCTTCATCCATCCCCTAACTCCATACTAGCACCAACGGGCTGCTAAAGCGTTTCGCAGAAAACACCAAGGAACCTGTTTCTCACTCCAACCACAAAGCGTGCGCAGCACGAGTCTTGGCACAGCAGAACACTTCCCTTGGCATACCCTTTGCAGCCTCACTCCAAACGGGGCTCTCCGCTTCATCCATCCCCTAATTCTATACTAGCACCAAGGTGCTGCTAAAGCGTTTCGCAGAAAGCACCAAAGAACCTGTTTCTCACTCCAACCACAAAGCGCGCGCAGCACGAGTCTTGGCACAGCAGAACACTTCCCTTGGCATACCCTTTGCAGCCTCACTCCAAACGGGGCTCTCCGCTTCATCCATCCCCTGACTCCATACTAGCACCAACGGCCTGCTAAAGCGTTTCGCAGAAAACACCAAGGAACCTGTTTCTCACTCCAACCACAAAGCGTGCGCAGCACGAGTCTTGGCACAGCAGAACACTTCCCTTGCCATACCCTTTGCAGCCTCACTCCAAACGGGGCTCTCCGCTTCATCCATCCCCTAATTCTATAGTAGCACCAAGGCGCTGCTAAAGCGTTTGGCAGAAAACACCAAAGAACCTGTTTCTCACTCTAACCACAAAGCGTGTGCAGCACGAGTCTTGGCACAGCAGAACACTTCCCTTGGCATGCGCTTTGTAGCCTCACTCCAAACGGGGCTCTCCGCTTCATCCATCCCCTGACTCCATACTAGCACCAACAGGCTGCTAAAGCGTTTCGCAGAAAACACCAAAGAAACTGTTTCTCACTCCAACCACAAAGCGTGCGCAGCACGAGTCTTGGCACAGCAGAACACTTCCCTTGGCATGCCCTTTGCAGCCTCACTCCAAACGGGGCTCTCCGCTTCATCCATCTCCTGACTCCATACTAGCACCAACGGCCTGCTGAAGCGTTTCGCTGAAAACACCAAAGAACCTTTTTCTCACTCCAACCACAAAGCGTGCACAGCACGAGTCTTGGCACAGCAGAACACTTCCCTTGGCATGCGCTTTGCAGCCTCACTCCAAACGGGGCTCTCCGCTTCCTCCATCCCCTAATTCCATACTAGCACCAACGGGCTGCTAAAGCGTTTCGCAGAAAACACCAAAGAACCTGTTTCTCACTCCAACCACAAAGCGTGCGCAGCACGAGTCTTGGCACAGCAGAACTCTTCCCCTGGCATGCTCTTTGCAGCCTCACTCCAAACGGGGCTCTCCGCTTCCTCCATCCCCTGACTCCATACTAGCACCAACAGGCTGCTAAAGCGTTTCGCAGAAAACACCAAGGAACCTGTTTCTCACTCCAACCACAAAGCGTGCGCAGCACGAGTCTTGGCATAGCAGAACACTTCCCTTGGCATACCCTTTGCAGCCTCACTCCAAACGGGGCTCTCCGCTTCATCCATCCCCTGACTCTATACTAGCACCAACGGGCTGCTGAAGGGTTTCGCAGAAAACACCAAAGAACCTGTTTCTCACTCCAACCACAAAGCGTGCGCAGCACGAGTCTTGGCACAGCAGAACACTTCCCTTGGCATGCCCTTTGCAGCCTCACTCCAAACGGGGCTCTCTGCTTCATCCATCCCCTAATTCCATACTAGCACCAACGGGCTGCTAAAGCGTTTGGCAGAAAACACCAAAGAACCTGTTTCTCACTCCACCCACAAAGCGTGCGCAGCACGAGTCTTGGCACAGCAGAACACTTCCCTTGGCATGCCCTTTGCATCCTCACTCCAAACGGGGCTCTCCGCTTCATCCATCCCCGAATTCCATACTAGCACCAACGGGCTGCTAAAGCGTTTCGCAGAAAACACCAAAGAACCTGTTTCTCACTCCAACCACAAAGCGTGCGCAGCACGAGTCTTGGCACAGCAGAACACTTCCCTTGGCATGCCCTTTGCAGCCTCACTCCAAACGGGGTTCTCTGCTTCATCCATCCCCTAATTCCATAAGAGCACCAACGCGCTGCTAAAGCGTTTCGCAGAAAACACCAAAGAACCTGTTTCTCACTCCAACCACAAAGCGTGCGCAGCACGAGTCTTGGCACAGCAGAACACTTCCCTTGGCATGCCCTTTGCAGCCTCACTCCAAACGGGGCTCTCCGCTTCATCCATCCCCTGACTCCATACTAGCACCAACGGCCTGCTGAAGCTTTTCGCCGAAAACACCAAAGAACCTTTTTCTCACTCCAACCACAAAGCGTGCACAGCACGAGTCTTGGCACAGCAGAACACTTCCCTTGGCATGCCCTTTGCAGCCTCACTCCAAACGGGGCTCTCCGCTTCATCCATCCCCTAACTCCATACTAGCACCAACGGCCTGCTGAAGCTTTTCGCCGAAAACACCAAAGAACCTTTTTCTCACTCCAACCACAAAGCGTGCGCAGCACGAGTCTTGGCACAGCAGAACACTTCCCTTGGCATGCCCTTTGCAGCCTCACTCCAAACGGGGTTCTCCGCTTCATCCATCCCCTAACTCCATACTAGCACCAACGGGCTGCTAAAGCGTTTTGCAGAAAACACCAAGGAACCTGTTTCTCACTCCAACCACAAAGCGTGCGCAGCACGAGTCTTGGCACAGCAGAACACTTCCCTTGGCATACCCTTTGCAGCCTCACTCCAAACGGGGCTCTCCGCTTCATCCATCCCCTAATTCTATACTAGCACCAAGGTGCTGCTAAAGCGTTTCGCAGAAAGCACCAAAGAACCTGTTTCTCACTCCAACCACAAAGCGCGCGCAGCACGAGTCTTGGCACAGCAGAACACTTCCCTTGGCATACCCTTTGCAGCCTCACTCCAAACGGGGCTCTCCGCTTCATCCATCCCCTGACTCCATACTAGCACCAACGGCCTGCTAAAGCGTTTCGCAGAAAACACCAAGGAACCTGTTTCTCACTCCAACCACAAAGCGTGCGCAGCACGAGTCTTGGCACAGCAGAACACTTCCCTTGGCATACCCTTTGCAGCCTCACTCCAAACGGGGCTCTCCGCTTCATCCATCCCCTAATTCTATAGTAGCACCAAGGCGCTGCTAAAGCGTTTGGCAGAAAACACCAAAGAACCTGTTTCTCACTCTAACCACAAAGCGTGTGCAGCACGAGTCTTGGCACAGCAGAACACTTCCCTTGGCATGCGCTTTGTAGCCTCACTCCAAACGGGGCTCTCCGCTTCATCCATCCCCTGACTCCATACTAGCACCAACAGGCTGCTAAAGCGTTTCGCAGAAAACACCAACGAAACTGTTTCTCACTCCAACCACAAAGCGTGCGCAGCACGAGTCTTGGCACAGCAGAACACTTCCCTTGGCATGCCCTTTGCAGCCTCACTCCAAACGGGGCTCTCCGCTTCATCCATCTCCTGACTCCATACTAGCACCAACGGCCTGCTGAAGCGTTTCGCTGAAAACACCAAAGAACCTGTTTCTCACTCCAACCACAAAGCGTGCACAGCACGAGTCTTGGCACAGCAGAACACTTCCCTTGGCATGCGCTTTGCAGCCTCACTCCAAACGGGGCTCTCCGCTTCCTCCATCCCCTAATTCCATACTAGCACCAACGGGCTGCTAAAGCGTTTCGCAGAAAACACCAAAGAACCTGTTTCTCACTCCAACCACAAAGCGTGCGCAGCACGAGTCTTGGCACAGCAGAACTCTTCCCCTGGCATGCTCTTTGCAGCCTCACTCCAAACGGGGCTCTCCGCTTCCTCCATCCCCTGACTCCATACTAGCACCAACAGGCTGCTAAAGCGTTTCGCAGAAAACACCAAGGAACCTGTTTCTCACTCCAACCACAAAGCGTGCGCAGCACGAGTCTTGGCATAGCAGAACACTTCCCTTGGCATACCCTTTGCAGCCTCACTCCAAACGGGGCTCTCCGCTTCATCCATCCCCTGACTCTATACTAGCACCAACGGGCTGCTGAAGGGTTTCGCAGAAAACACCAAAGAACCTGTTTCTCACTCCAACCACAAAGCGTGCGCAGCACGAGTCTTGGCACAGCAGAACACTTCCCTTGGCATGCCCTTTGCAGCCTCACTCCAAACGGGGCTCTCCGCTTCATCCATCCCCTAATTCCATACTAGCACCAACGCGCTGCTAGAGCGTTTCGCAGAAAACACGAAAGAACCTGTTTCTCACTCCCACCAAAAAGCGTGCGCAGCACGAGTCTTGGCACAGCAGAACACTTCCCTTGGCATGCCCTTTGCAGCCTCACTCCAAACGGGGCTCTCCGCTTCATCCATCCCCTAACTCCATACTAGCACCAACGGGCTGCTAAAGCATTTCGCAGAAAACACCAAAGAACCTGTTTCTCACTCCAACCACAAAGCGTGCGCAGCACGAGTCTTGGCACAGCAGAACACTTCCCTTGGCATGCCCTTTGCAGCCTCACTCCAAACGGGGCTCTCCGCTTCATCCATCCCCTGACTCCATACTAGCACCAACGGGCTGCTAAAGCGTTTCGCAGAAAACACCAAAGAACCTGTTTCTCACTCCAACCACAAAGCTGTGCGCAGCACGAGTCTTGGCACAGCAGAACACTTCCCTTGGCATGCCCTTTGCAGCCTCACTCCAAACGGGGCTCTCTGCTTCATCCATCCCCTAATTCCATACTAGCACCAACGGGCTGCTAAAGCGTTTCGCAGAAAACACCAAAGAACCTGTTTCTCACTCCACCCACAAAGCGTGCGCAGCACGAGTCTTGGCACAGCAGAACACTTCCCTTGGCATGCCCTTTGCATCCTCACTCCAAACGGGGCTCTCCGCTTCATCCATCCCCTAACTCCATACTAGCACCAACGGGCTGCTAAAGCGTTTCGCAGAAAACACCAAAGAACCTGTTTCTCACTCCAACCACAAAGCGTGCGCAGCACGAGTCTTGGCACAGCAGAACACTTCCCTTGGCATGCCCTTTGCAGCCTCACTCCAAACGGGGATCTCTGCTTCATCCATCCCCTAATTCCATAAGAGCACCAACAGGCTGCTAAAGCGTTTCGCAGAAAACACCAAAGAACCTGTTTCTCACTCCAACCACAAAGCGTGCACAGCACGAGTCTTGGCACAGCAGAACACTTCCCTTGGCATGCCCTTTGAAGCCTCACTCCAAACGGGGCTCTCCGCTTCATCCATCCCCTAACTCCATACTAGCACCAACGGCCTGCTGAAGCTTTTCGCCGAAAACACCAAAGAACCTTTTTCTCACTCCAACCACAAAGCGTGCACAGCACGAGTCTTGGCACAGCAGAACACTTCCCTTGGCATGCCCTTTGCAGCCTCACTCCAAACGGGGCTCTCCGCTTCCTCCATCCCCTAATTCCATACTAGCACCAACGGGCTGCTAAAGCGTTTCGCAGAAAACACCAAAGAACCTGTTTCTCACTCCAACCACAAAGCGTGCGCAGCACGAGTCTTGGCACAGCAGAACACTTCCCTTGGCATGCCCTTTGCAGCCTCACTCCAAACGGGGCTCTCCGCTTCATCCATCCCCTGACTCCATACTAGCACCAACGCGCTGCTAAAGCGTTTCGCAGAAAACACCAAAGAACCTGTTTCTCACTCCAACCACAAAGCGTGTGCAGCACGAGTCTTGGCACAGCAGAACACTTCCCTTGGCATGCCCTTTGCAGCCTCACTCCAAACGGGGCTCTCTGCTTCATCCATCCCCTGACTCCATACTAGCACCAAGGGGCTCCTAAAGCGTTTCGCAGAAAGCACCAAAGAACCTGTTTCTCACTCCAACCACAAAGCGTGCGCAGCACGAGTCTTGGCACAGCAGAACACTTCCCCTGGCATGCGCTTTGCAGCCTCACTCCAAACGGGGCTCTCCGCTTCATCCATCCCCTAATTCCATACTAGCACCAACGGGCTGCTAAAGCATTTCGCAGAAAACACCAAAGAACCTGTTTCTCACTCCAACCACAAAGCGTGCGCAGCACGAGTCTTGGCACAGCAGAACACTTCCCTTGGCATGCCCTTTGCAGCCTCACTCCAAACGGGTCTCTCCGCTTCATCCATCCCCTAATTCCATACTAGCACCAACGGGCTGCTAAAGCGTTTCGCAGAAAACACCAAAGAACCTGTTTCTCACTCCAACCACAAAGCGTGCGCAGCACGAGTCTTGGCACAGCAGAACACTTCCCTTGGCATGCCCTTTGCAGCCTCACTCCAAACGGGGCTCTCCGCTTCATCCATCCCCTGACTCCATACTAGCACCCACGGGCTGCTAAAGCGTTTCGCTGAAAACACCAAAGAACCTGTTTCTCACTCCAACCACAAAGCGTGCGCAGCACGAGTCTTGGCACAGCAGAACACTTCCCTTGGCATGCCCTTTGCAGCCTCACTCCAAACGGGGCTCTCCGCTTCATCCATCCCCTCATTCCATACTAGCACCAACGGGCTGCTAAAGCGTTTCGCAGAAAACACCAAGGAACCTGTTTCTCACTCCAACCACAAAGCGTGCGCAGCACGAGTCTTGGCACAGCAGAACACTTCCCTTGGCATACCCTTTGCAGCCTCACTCCAAACGGGGCTCTCCGCTTCATCCATCCACTAATTCTATACTAGCACCAAGGCGCTGCTAAAGCGTTTGGCAGAAAACACCAAAGAACCTGTTTCTCACTCTAACCACAAAGCGTGCGCAGCACGAGTCTTGGCACAGCAGAACACTTCCCTTGGCATGCGCTTTGTAGCCTCACTCCAAACGGGGCTCTCCGCTTCATCCATCCCCTGACTCCATACTAGCACCAACAGGCTGCTAAAGCGTTTCGCAGAAAACACCAACGAAACTGTTTCTCACTCCAACCACAAAGCGTGCGCAGCACGAGTCTTGGCACAGCAGAACACTTCCCTTGGCATGCCCTTTGCAGCCTCACTCCAAACGGGGCTCTCCACTTCATCCATCCCCGAATTCCATACTAGCACCAACAGGATGCTAAAGCGTTTCGCAGAAAACACCAAGGAACCTGTTTCTCACTCCAACCACAAAGCGTGCACAGCACGAGTCTTGGCACAGCAGAACACTTCCCTTGGCATGCCCTTTGCAGCCTCACTCCAAACGGGGCTCTCCGCTTCCTCCATCCCCTAATTCCATACTAGCACCAACGGGCTGCTAAAGCGTTTCGCAGAAAACACCAAAGAACCTGTTTCTCACTCCAACCACAAAGCGTGCGCAGCACGAGTCTTGGCACAGCAGAACTCTTCCCCTGGCATGCTCTTTGCAGCCTCACTCCAAACGGGGCTCTCCGCATCATCCATCCCCTAATTCCATACTAGCACCAACGGGCTGCTAAAGCGTTTGGCAGAAAACACCAAAGAACCTGTTTCTCACTCCAACCACAAAGCGTGCGCAGCACGAGTCTTGGCACAGCAGAACACTTCCCTTGGCATGCCCTTTGCAGCCTCACTCCAAACGGGGCTCTCCGCTTCATCCATCCCCTGACTCCATACTAGCACCAAAGGGCTCCTAAAGCGTTTCGCAGAAAGCACCAAAGAACCTGTTTCTCACTCCAACCACAAAGCGTGCGCAGCACGAGTCTTGGCACAGCAGAACACTTCCCTTGGCATGCGCTTTGCAGCCTCACTCCAAACGGGGCTCTCCGCTTCATCCATCCCCTGACTCCATACTAGCACCAACGGGCTCCTAAAGCGTTTCGCAGAAAACACCAAAGAACCTGTTTCTCACTCCAACCACAAAGCGTGCGCAGCACGAGTCTTGGCACAGCAGAACACTTCCCTTGGCATACCCTTTGCAGCCTCACTCCAAACGGGGCTCTCCGCTTCATCCATCCCCTGACTCCATACTAGCACCCACGGGCTGCTAAAGCGTTTCGCAGAAAACACCAAGGAACCTGTTTCTCACTCCAACCACAAAGCGTGCGCAGCACGAGTCTTGGCACAGCAGAACACTTCCCTTGGCATGCGCTTTGAAGCCTCACTCCAAACGGGGCTCTCCGCTTCATCCATCCCCTGACTCCATACTAGCACCAACGGGCTGCTGAAGCGTTTCGCAGAAAACACCAAGGAACCTGTTTCTCACTCCAACCACAAAGCGTGTGCAGCACGAGTCTTTGCACAGCAGAACACTTCCCTTGGCATGCCCTTTGCAGCCTCACTCCAAACGGGGCTCTCCGCTTCATCCATCCCCTAATTCCATACTAGAACCAACAGGCTGCTAAAGCGTTTCGCAGAAAACACCAAAGAACCTGTTTCTCACTCCAACCACAAAGCGTGCGCAGCACGAGTCTTGGCACAGCAGAACACTTCCCTTGGCATGCCCTTTGCAGCCTCACTCCAAACGGGGCTCTCCGCTTCATCCATCCCCTAATTCCATACTAGCACCAACGGGCTGCTAAAGCGTTTCGCAGAAAACACCAAGGAACCTGTTTCTCACTCCAACCACAAAGCGTGCGCAGCACGAGTCTTGGCACAGCAGAACACTTCCCCTGGCATGCGCTTTGCAGCCTCACTCCAAACGGGGCTCTCCGCTTCATCCATCCCCTAATTCCATACTAGCACCAATGGGCTCCTAAAGCGTTTCGCAGAAAGCACCAAAGAACCTGTTTCTCACTCCAACCACAAAGCGTGCGCAGCACGAGTCTTGGCACAGCAGAACACTCCCCTTGGCATGCCCTTTGCAGCCTCACTCCAAACGGGGCTCTCCGCTTCATCCATCCCCTGACTCCATACTAGCACCAACGGCCTGCTAAAGCGTTTCGCAGAAAACACCAAGGAACCTGTTTCTCACTCCAACCACAAAGCGTGCGCAGCACGAGTCTTGGCACAGCAGAACACTTCCCTTGGCATGCCCTTTGCAGCCTCACTCCAAACGGGGCTCTCCGCTTCATCCATCCCCTGACTCCATACTAGCACCAACAGGCTGCTAAAGCGTTTCGCAGAAAACACCAAGGAACCTGTTTCTCACTCCAACCACAAAGCGTGTGCAGCACGAGCCTTGGCACAGCAGAACACTTCCCTTGGCATGCCCTTTGCAGCCTCACTCCAAACGGGGCTCTCCGCTTCATCCATCCCCTGACTCCATACTAGCACCAACGGGCTGCTGAAGCGTTTCGCAGAAAACACCAAGGAACCTGTTTCTCACTCCAACCACAAAGCGTGCGCAGCACGAGTCTTGGCACAGCAGAACACTTCCCTTGGCATGCCCTTTGCAGCCTCACTCCAAACGGGGCTCTCCGCTTCATCCATCCCCTAATTTCATACTAGCACCAACAGGCTGCTAAAGCGTTTTGCAGAAAATACCAAAGATCCTGT
>NW_028290275.1:0-28046 GCF_059628265.1 Tinamus guttatus | reverse complement strand
GATCGAGGGCCGGTTCTGGGATGGGATCGAGGGCCGGTTCTGGGGATGGATCGAGGGCCGGTTCTGGGATGGGATCGAGGGCCGGTTCTGGGATGGGATCGAGGGCCGGTTCTGGGGATGGATCGAGGGCCGGTTCTGGGGTTGGATCGAGGGCCGGTTCTGGGATGGGATCGAGGGCCGGTTCTGGGATGGGATCGAGGGCCGGTTCTGGGGATGGATCGAGGGCCGGTTCTGGGGATGGATCGAGGGCCGGTTCTGGGGCCGGTTCTGGGGCCGGTTCTGGGTACGCAGTGACCCCAGCCCCACGTCCCGGCCGCCCCGCGCTCTCCCCCGCTCCCCATCCTGGGAACGGTGCCGGGACATGCGGGGACAACGGGTGGCACCAGCGGGATGACCCGGTACCCGCCGGACCCGGCGTCACGGCGGGAGCCCCGGCAGAACCGGGAAGGAGCCGGGAAGGAGCCGGGAAGGAGCCGGTACCGGCACCGGGGCCGAGTGCGGGGAGGATGAGGAGGAGGAGGCCGGAGCAGGGGGGGCTCCCGCGCCCGGCGCTGCCCTTGGACCGGACCGGCCGGTGTCCCCGGAGCGCGGAACGGAGCGCGGAACGGCCCGGACCGGCCCGGAACGCGGTGCTGGTGCCGGCCCGGCCCGCTGGGCACGGCCCATCCTGCACAAGGGGCCGCAGCTGCCGCCGGCCGCGCCACAAATAGCCCCTGCGCGGGCCGGGAATCCCGGGAATGCCGCGTGTGCCGGGAATGCCGGGAATGCCGCGCGCTGCTGGCCCGGGACGCAGCGGCCATGGGGCAGGACCCGCCGCACGGGGCGGTCACGGAACCGGCCCGGGGCAGAGCGGGAAGGGCAGAACCGGGAGCAGGAGCAGGAACCGGAGCGGGAACGGGGACAGGAATGGGAATCGGAGTGGGAAAAGGAGCCGGGACCGGAGCGGGAAGAGGAGCGGGAAGAGGAACGGGAGCAGGAGCAGGAACCACAGCGGGAAGAGGAGCAGGAAGAGGAGCAGGGCAGAAGCAGGAACTGGAGCAGGAACAGGAGTGGGGACTGGAGCGGGAAGAGAAACGGGAAGAGGAATGGGGGTGGGAGCAGAAACCCGAGTGGGAAGAGGAGCGGGAAGAGGAGCAGGGCAGGAGCAGGAATCAGAGTGGGAAGAGGAACAGGGGCAGGGGCAGGAGCGAGAACAGGAGCGGGAGCAGGAGCAGGAACTGCAGCGGGGATGGGAGCCGGGACGGGAGCGGGGGCAGGAACCGCAGCGGGAACGGGAACGGGAGCGGGAACGGAAGCAGAGACGGGAGCAGGAGCAGGAGCAGTGACAGGAGCGGGGACGGTGACGGTGACGGTGACGGGAGCAGGAGCGGGGACGGGGACGGTGACGGTGACGGGAGCAGCCGCAGGCCCAGGCGCCTCCCGGGTATTTTTATCCCGCGGCAGCAGCCGCCCCCGCTCCGAGCGGAGAGAGCTGCCAGGGCGGCTATGGATAGAGATGGGGACGGGGACGGGGACAGGGACGGGACACGGGGATGGGACACGGGGATGGGGGACAGGACATGGGGACGTGGGGATGGGACACAGGACATGGGGACGGGACATGGGGACGTGGGGACGGGAGGCGGGGATGGGACACAGGACATGGGGACGTGAGGACGGGACACAGGGATGGGACACAGGACATGGGGACGGGACATAGGGACAGGACGTGGGGACGTGGGGACGGGACACAGGACATGGGGACGGGACATGGGGACATGGGGACGTGGGGACGGGACACAGGGATGGGACACAGGACATGGGGACGTGAGGACGGGACACGGGGATGGGACACAGGACATGGGGACGGGACATGGGGACAGGACGTGGGGACGTGGGGACGGGACACGGGGACGGGACACAGGACATGGGGACGTGGGGACATGGGGACGTGGGGATGGGACACAGGACATGGGGATGGGACATGGGGACGTGGGGACGTGGGGATGTGGGGATGGGACACAGGACATGGGGACGTGGGGACAAGGGCAAGACACGGGGATGGGACGTGGGGATGGGACATGGGGACGTGGGGACATCGGGATGGGGGCAAGACACAGGGATGGGACACAGGGACGGGACACGGGGACGGGACATGGGACATGGGGACAAGGGGACAAGGGCAAGACATGGGGACAGGACACAGGCATGGGACAGTAGGACACGAGGACAGGATGTGGGGATGGGACACGGGACGTGGGGACAGGAACATGACACAGGCAGGGGACACCGGGACACAGGGACAGGACGTGGGGATGGGACACAGGGACATGAGGACACGGGGACACAGGGACACGACACAGGGACACAGGGACACGGGGACACGGGGACACGGGGACACGGGGACAGGACACGGGGACACAGGGACACGGGGACACGGGGACACGGGGACATGGGGACACGGGGACAGGACACGGGGACACGGGGACACGGGGACACGGGGACACAGGGACACGGGGACATGGGGACACAGGGACAGGACACAGGGACACGGGGACACGGGGACATGGGGACACAGGGACACGGGGACATGGGGACACAGGGACACGGGGACGCGCCAAGGGCCCCGCTGCGCTACGGGACGAGGGCTGAGGCCGGGACAGGAGGTCGGAGCCGACCCTGGAAAGCGGATCAGCCGATCCTGGATCCAGGACGGGACCCGCGCGGATCACAGGAAGGGACCCGGGGACACCCGGCAGGACGGGACATGGTGGGGACACCAGGATGGGACACACAGGACGACGGGACATGAGGACAGGACGGGACACGAGGACAGGACGGGACACGAGGACGGGACATGGTGGGGACACCGGGATGGGACACACGGGAGGACGGGACACGAGGACAGGACGGGACACAAGGACAGGACACGCGGCAGGACGGGACATGGTGGGGACACCAGGACGGGACACACGGGAGGACGGGACACGAGGACAGGACGGGACACCCGGCAAGACGGGACACATGAGGACAGGATGGGATGCACAGGCAGGATGGGACACGGCGGGGACACCAGGATGGGACACACAGGAGGACAGGACACGAGGACGGGACACCCGGCAGGACGGGACATGGTGGGGACACCAGGATGGGACACCCAGGAGGACGGGACACAAGGACAGGACGGGACACCCGGCAGGACGGGACACCTGGAAGGACGGGACACATGAGGACAGGACGGGACACGAGGACGGGACACCCGGCAGGACGGGACAAGTGGCGTGACAGGACACACGAGCAGGACAGGATGCACAGGCAGAACGGGACACCCAGCAGGACGGGACAGCGGGGCAGGACGGGACACGGTGGGGATGCCAGGATGGGACACACAGGAGGACGGGACACCTGGACGGACAGGACACAAGGACAGGACAGGACACCCAGCAGGACAGGACACCCACCAGGACAGGCCATGCGGCCAAGACGGGACAGCAGGACAGGACAGGGCACAAGGACAAGATGGGACAGCAGGACAGGACAGGACAGCAGGACAGGACGGGACAAAAGGACAGGACAGGACACGAGGACAGGACGGGACACAGGGACAGGACAGGACACGGGGACAGGACAGGACACGGGGACAGGACGGGACACAGGGACAGGACGGGACACGGGGACAGGCCGGGACACGGGGACAGGCCGGGCGGTGCCAGCGGCGGCGCTGGGGACGGGCGGCACCGGCTCCTCCCGGCGGGACAAAGTCCGGGCTGCGGGGGGCGGGCGGCGCTGCGGGCCGGGCCGGGCCGGGCCGGGTCGGGCTGGTCCCGGTACCGCCCGCGCCGTCTCCTGCCCGGCCGGGTCCTGCCCGCCCGTCCGCAGCGCAGCCGGGCCCGGGTCACGGCCGGGCCGCGGGGACCGGAACCGGCAGAACCGCCCCGCGGCCTCCCCGCGGCCCGGCCCGGCCCGGCCCGGCCGCACAAGGACAGCGGGCGCTGCGGCCCGGCCCGCTTCGGCCCGGTTCGGCCCGGTTCGGTTCGGCCCGGTTCGGTTCGGCCCGGCGCGGTTCAGCCCGGTTCGGTTCGGTTCGGCGGCACCAGCGCCGCCTCCGCCCGCGGGCCGCGTCCCCGGGCACCTTGCAGCAGGGCCCGGGCGGCGGCACCGGAACCGCCCCGCGCCCGCCCCGCCCGCCCCGCCGCGGGTCCCGCTCCCGGTTCCGATCCCGGTTCCGGTTCCGGTCCCGGTCCCGGTCCCGCCGCTCACCGGGCGCCTCCCGCGCCGGCCCCGCGCCGCCGCCGCCGCCGCCATCTTCCCGCCGCCGCCCGCCGCCCTGGCCCCGCCCCCGCCGCCCTGGCCACGCCCCCGCCGCCCTGGCCACGCCCCCGCCCGCTCTGGCCACGCCCCCGCGCGCTCCCCTGCCCGCGCCCGGGGGCGGGGCCAGCGGCGCTGCCGTCGTGAGCTGAGCGCGGATTGGCTGCGTCGCGCGGGGGAGGGGCCAGAGGGCGGGGCCACGGGGCCAGGGTAGGGGCTGCGCCGCGCGGGGAAGGGGAACCGGGAACCGGGAATCGGAACAGCCCCACATGGGAACCGGGAAACGGGAACCGGAACAGCCCCACACGGGAACCGGGCACCAGGGATAGCCCCGCATGGCAACCAAGACAGCCCCGCATGGGAACCGGGAACCGGGCAGAGCCCCGCACGGGGAACCGGGAACCGGCCACCGGGGACAGCCCCACACGGGAACTGGGACAGCCCCACATGGGGAACTGGGAACCAGGCAGCGTGCACCGAGAACCGGGCAGAGCCCCGCACGGGTACCGGGCGCTGTGCGCTGGGTCCGAAGCGCACACCGGACCCTACACCGGGTACAAGGCGCAGCCCTACAGCGGGTACGGGCACCAGGGACACCCCTGCAGCGGGTACAGTCGGTTTGCACTGTGCACTGGGTACCACCTTGCACCGGGTACAGCCCTGCACCGGCTACAGTCGGTTTGCACTGCGCGCTGGGTACCACCTTGCACCAGGTACAGCCCTGCACCAGGTACAGGCAGTTTGCACTGCACACTGGGTACAGCCCTGCACCGGGTACAGCCCTGCACTGGGTACAACCCTGCACTGGGTACAGTCGGTTTGCACTGCACATCGGGTACAGCCCTACACCGGGTAGAGGCCACGGCCTCCCCCTTGAGGGCGCCGCGGACCGTGTGCTCCGCTCCAGCGCTGGCACCGGGTACCGACCCGCACTGGGTACCCAGCACCTCCCGGTACCGGCACCCCCACCCCCGTGCCGAGCCTGCCCGGTGCCCCGGGCGCTGCAGCGGGACCGGCCCTGCGCGAGGAGCAGGGCCCGCAGCGGCACCGTCCCTGCAGCGGCCCCGGCGTCGCTCGCACTGCACCGCTGCAGCAGCGGGTGCTGCCCTGCGCCGGTACCCGCTGCCGGTGCCAGTTCGGAGCGCTGGAACAGGCTGCCCAGAGAGGTTGTGGAGTCTCCTTCTCTGGAGATCTTCAAACCCACTTGGACGCAGTCCTGTGCCACGTGCTCTAGGTGACCCTGCGTGTGCAGGGGTTGGACTGGGTGATCCCTAGAGGTCCCTTCCCACCTCAACCATTCCATGATTCCATGATCCCCGGTGCACGGCTCTGGCACCGGCGCGGGGTCCCGGTGCCTCTCCCGGCACGCGGCGGCTGCCCCAGGAGAGCGGCCGCCGGCTCCTGCGTCACCATGGGCACCGCGGAGCCGTCCCGGGGGCCGGCGTTGCCAGGATCTCCCTGCGCCGCCCACGGAGAGCACCGGGCTGCAGCGGAGCCGGGCTGCGCGTCCGAGCCGGGCTGCGGGACGGAACCGGGCTGCGGGACAGAACCGGGCTGCAGGACAGAACCGGGCTGCGGGACAGAACCGGGCTGCAGGACGGAACCGGGCTGCGGGATAGAGCCGGGCTGCAGGATAGAACCGGGCTGCAGCGGAGCCCAGGGCACGCGTCCGAGCCGGGCTGCAGGATAGAGCTGGGCTGCAGGACAGAACCGGGCTGCAGGACAGAACTGGGCTGCGGGATAGAGCCGGGCTGCGCATCCGAGACGGGCTGCGGGACAGAACCGGGCTGCGGGACGGAACCGGGCTGCGCATTCGTGCCAGGCTGCAGGCAGAGCCGGGCTGCGGGACGGATCGGGCGCCCTGCGCGCGCAGGATGCAGCGCATGCGGCGGGCGCTGTCCCGCTGCGGCGCTCGGGCCCGGCCGCGCTGCTGGGTGCTGGACCCCTCCGGAGATCTCTACTACTGGTGGATCAGCGTCATGGTGCTGCCCGTGCTCTACGCGTGGGTCGTGCTCATCTGCAGGTGCGCGGCGCGGTGCAGCGCGGTGCAGCACGGTGCAGTACAGTGTGGTGCAGCACGGTGCAGCAGGGTGCAGCGCGGTGCAGCACGGTGCAGCACGGTGCAGCGCGGTGCAGCAGGGTGCAGCGCGGTGCAGCAGGGTGCAGCACGGTGCAGCATGGTGCAGTACAGTGCAGTGCAGCACGGTGCAGCAGGGTGCAGTACAGTGCAGTGCAGCACGGTGCAGCGGGGTGCAGCGCGGTGCAGCACGGTGCAGCATGGCGCGGCGCAGTACAGTGCAGTGCAGCGCGGTGCAGCAGGGTGCAGCACGGTGCAGCGCGGTGCAGCAGGGTGCAGCGGGGTGCAGCACGGTGGAGTACAGTGCAGTGCAGCGCGGTGCAGCGGGGTGCAGCGCGGTGCAGTGCGGTGCAGCACGCCGCAGTACAGTGCAGTGCAGCACGGTGCAGTACAGTGCAGTACAGTGCAGTGCAGCGCGGTGCAGTGCAGTGCAGTGCAGCGCGGTGCAGCATGGTGCAGTGCAGCGCGGTGCAACAGGGTGCAGCACGGTGCAGTGCAGTGCAGCACGGCACAGTACAGTGCAGTGCAGCACGGTGCAGCACGGTGCAGTGGGGTCCAGCGCGGTGCAGCGCGGTGCAGCAGGGTGCAGCACGGTGCGCTGACGCGGCCCGCGGGCAGGTGCTGCTTCGCCGACGTGCAGGAGGAGCACGCGCGTCTCTGGCTGGGGCTCGACGGCCTCTGCGACGCGCTCTACCTGCTGGACATGGCCGTGCGCCTGCACACGGGTCAGTGCCGCGCGTGCATGCGCCCACCCACGCGTGTCCGCACGCACGTGCATGCACGGATAGGGGCGCCCGCCCCCGTGTGCGCATGCACCGCCATGCATGGAGGCATGCAAGTGCATGGTCGCGTGCATGCACATCTGCATGCGCCCCTGCATGGACGTGCGCACACACGTGTCACCCCGGCACGCCACAACCGCGGCAGCCCCCGCGCACGCAGGGTGTCACTTGGGTGTCCCCATCCCGGTGCCAAGGTGGTTCCGCAGGACCTGGGGAGCCCTGTGCCGGGTGCCCCGTCCTCCAATGCAGAGCCCATTGCCACCCGCTCGGGAACCCGTCCTGTCCCGCGTACCCAGACCTGGCCCCATCCCGCATGGCCAAGCATGGAAAGACGTGGGGTGGCATGGCATGACATGGGCTGGCATGGCATGGGGTGGGCTAGCACGGCATGAGATGGGCTAGCATGGCACGGAGTGGGGTGGCATAGCTTGGAGTAGGGTGGCATGGCACGGAGTGGGCTAGCACAGCACAGATGGGCTAACATGGCATGAGATGGGCTAGTATGGCACGGAGTGGCATGGCATGGCTCGGAGTGGGCTAGCATGGCATGAGATGGGCTGGCATGGCACGGATGGGCTAGCATAGCATGAAATGGGCTAGCATGGCATGAGATGGGCTGGCATGGCACGGGGTGGGCTAGCATGGCACGGATGGGCTAGCATGGCATGAGATGGGCTAGCATGGCACGGGGTGGGCTAGCACAGCATGGAGTGGGCTAGCATGGCATGGAGTGGGCTAGCACGGCACGGGATGCACTGGCATGGCAGGAGATGGGCTAGCATGTCATGGAGTGGGCTAGTATGGCACAGGATGCACTGGCATGGCATGGGGTGGGCTAGCATGGCACGGGATGGGCTAGCATGGCTCAGAGTGGGCTGGCATGGCACGGGATGCGCTGGCATGGCACGGAGTGGGCTAGCATGGCATAGGGTGGGTTAGTATGGCTCAGAGTGGGTTGGGATGGCACGAGATGGCACGGGGTGGCACGGGGTGGCACGGGATGGCACGGGGTGGGCTAGTATGGCTCGGAGTGGGTTAGTATGGCACAGGATGGCATGGGATGGCATGGAGTGGGCTAGCATGGCATGGGGTGGGTTAGTATGGCTCAGAGTGGGTTGGGATGGCACGGGGTGGGCTGGGATGGCACGGGATGGCACGGGACGGCACGGGACGGCACGGGATGGCACGGGATGGCACGGAGTGGGTTGGGGTGGCACGGGGTGGGCTGGGATGGCACGGGATGGCACGTGCCGCCGCAGGCTTCCTGGAGGACGGCATCCTGGTGACGGACGCGTCCCGCACGCGCCGGCGCTACCTCTGCTCGCGGGCGCTGGCCTGGGACGCGGCCTCGGCGCTGCCCACGGAGCTGCTGCGCCCGTGGCTGCGGCTGCCGGCGCCGGCGCTGCGCTTCAACCGCTGCCTGCGCGCGGGGCGGCTGCGCGAGGCGCTGCGGCGGCGCGAGACGCGCGCGCGCTGGCCCGGCGCGTTCCGCACGGCGCGGCTGGCGCTGGGCGCGCTGCTCGCCATCCACTGGGGCGCCTGCCTCTACTTCGCGCTGTCGGCGCGCCTGGGCCTGGGCGCCGACGCGTGGGTCTGCCCGCGCTTCGCGCGCCCGCTGCGCCGCTACCTGCACAGCGCCTACGTGGCCACGCTCATCCTCGCCACGGTGGGCGACACGCCGGCGCCGCGGCGCGAGGAGGAGTTCCTGTTCGCCGCCGCCGGCTTCCTGCTGGCCGTGCTGGGCTTCGCCACCGTCACCGGCGGCACCGCGGCCGCGCTGGCCCCGGCGGGCGGCTCCGCGCGGCGGCCGCGGCGCGACGCCCTATGGGCGCATGGAATGCACCGGGTGCAGCAGGAGCTGCATGCGGAGCACCCCGCCGAGCGCGACGCCCTGGGGCGGCTGCCGCGGCGGCTGCGCGCGGAGCTGGCGGCCAGCGCGCACCTGCGGGCGCTGCGCGCCGTGGCGCTGTTCGCGGGCTGCGAGCGCGGCGTCCTGCGCGAGCTGGTGCTGCGGCTGCGCCCGCGCGCCTTCGCGCCCGGCGACTTCGTGTGCCGCAGGGGCGACGTGGGCCGCGAGATGTTCTTCGTGCGCGAGGGCCGCCTGGCCGTGCTGGCCGCCGACGGCGTCACCGCGCTGGCCGTGCTGGGCGAGGGGCTCTACTTCGGGGAGATCAGCCTCATCCACATCCCCGGTGAGCGCCGGGGACCCCCCTGCGCGGCCCCCATTGGGGACTCCCCTGTGTGACACCCATTGGGGACCTCCCTGCGTGGCGCCCATTGGGGACCCCCCTGTGTGACACCCATTGGGGACCCCCCTGCATGGCACCAACCTGGGACCACCCCCTGCATGGCGCCCATTGGGGACCCCCTTGTGTGACACCCATTGGGGACCCCCCTGCGTGGCACCCATTGGGGACCTCCCTGCATGGCACCCATTGGGGACCCCCCTAATGTGACACCCATTAGGGACCTCCCTGCATGGCACCAACCTGGGACCCCCCTGCATGGCACCCATTGGGGACCCCCTAATGTGACACCCATTGGGGACCCCCCTGCATGGCACCAACCTGGGACCCCCCTGCATGGCACCCATTGGGGACACCCCCTGCATGGCATCCATTGGGGACCCCCCCCATGTGACACCCATCGGGGACCTCCCTGCATGGCACCCACCTGGGACCCCCCTGTGTGACACCCACCTGGGACCCCCCCCCGCGTGACACCCACGTGGCACCCCCCCATGATCCCCACCCAGAACCGCCCCCCACGTTGCACCCACCTGGGACCCCCTTGCACCGGCCGCCCCGGCAGCCGTCCCGACCCACCGGACCCACCAACTGCCCCAGTGCTGTGGGGAACCCACCCGAGACCCATCTGCACCTGCAACGCTGCACGGCGCCCGCTGCGCCCTCCGGCACCCATCACCCCAGTGCAGCGCGGTGCCGTCCTGCATCCCTCTGCATCCCCATCCCCACCGCCCCAATGCAGCGCGGTGCCGTCCTGCATCCCTCTGCATCCCCATCCCCACCGCCCCAGTGCAGCGCGGTGCCGTCCTGCATCCCTCTGCATCCCCATCCCCACCGCCCCAGTGCAGCGCGGTGCCGTCCTGCATCCCTCTGCATCCCCATCCCCACCGCCCCAATGCAGCGCGGTGCCGTCCTGCATCCCTCTGCATCCCCATCCCCACCGCCCCGATGCAGCGCGGTGCCGTCCTGCATCCCTCTGCATCCCCATCCCCACCGCCCCAATGCAGCGCGGTGCCGTCCTGCATCCCTCTGCATCCCCATCCCCATCACCCCAATGCAGCGCGGTGCCGTCCTGCATCCCTCTGCATCCCCATCCCCACCGCCCCAGTGCAGCGCGGTGCCGTCCTGCATCCCTCTGCATCCCCATCCCCACCGCCCCAATGCAGCGCGGTGCCGTCCTGCATCCCTCTGCATCCCCATCCCCACCGCCCCAGTGCAGCGCGGTGCCGTCCTGCATCCCTCTGCATCCCCATCCCCATCACCCCAATGCAGCGCGGTGCCGTCCTGCATCCCTCTGCATCCCCATCCCCACCGCCCCAATGCAGCGCGGTGCCGTCCTGCATCCCTCTGCATCCCCATCCCCATCACCCCAATGCAGCGCGGTGCCGTCCTGCATCCCCAGGGATCCCCATCCCCACCGCCCCAATGCAGCGCGGTGCCGTCCTGCATCCCTCTGCATCCCCATCCCCACCGCCCCAATGCAGCGCGGTGCCGTCCTGCATCCCTCTGCATCCCCATCCCCACCGCCCCAATGCAGCGCGGTGCCGTCCTGCATCCCCAGGGACCCCATCCCCACCGCCCCAGTGCAGCGCGGTGCCGTCCTGCATCCCTCTGCATCCCCATCCCCACTGCCCCAGTGCAGCGCGGTGCCGTCCTGCATCCCTCTGCATCCCCATCCCCACCGCCCCAGTGCAGCGCGGTGCCGTCCTGCATCCCTCTGCATCCCCATCCCCACCACCCCAATGCAGCGCGGTGCCGTCCTGCATCCCTCTGCATCCCCATCCCCACCGCCCCAGTGCAGCGCGGTGCCGTCCTGCATCCCTCTGCATCCCCATCCCCACCGCCCCAATGCAGCGCGGTGCCGTCCTGCATCCCTCTGCATCCCCATCCCCACCGCCCCAGTGCCCCGCGGTGCCGTCCTGCATCCCCCTGCATCCCCATCCCCACCGCCCCAGTGCAGCGCGGTGCCGTCCTGCATCCCTCTGCATCCCCATCCCCATCACCCCAATGCAGCGCGGTGCCGTCCTGCATCCCCAGGGACCCCATCCCCACCGCCCCAATGCAGCGCGGTGCCGTCCTGCATCCCTCTGCATCCCCATCCCCACCGCCCCAATGCAGCGCGGTGCCGTCCTGCATCCCTCTGCATCCCCATCCCCATCACCCCAGTGCAGCGCGGTGCCGTCCTGCATCCCCCTGCATCCCCATCCCCACCGCCCCAGTGCAGCGCGGTGCCGTCCTGCATCCCCCTGCATCCCCATCCCCACCGCCCCAGTGCAGCGCGGTGCCATCCTGCATCCCCCTGCATCCCCATCCCCATCACCCCAGTGCAGCGCGGTGCCGTCCTGCATCCCCAGGGACCCCATCCCCACCGCCCCAGTGCAGCGCGGTGCCGTCCTGCATCCCTCTGCATCCCCATCCCCATCACCCCAGTGCAGCGCGGTGCCGTCCTGCATCCCTCTGCATCCCCATCCCCACCGCCCCAGTGCAGCGCGGTGCCGTCCTGCATCCCTCTGCATCCCCATCCCCACCGCCCCAATGCAGCGCGGTGCCGTCCTGCATCCCTCTGCATCCCCATCCCCACCGCACCAGTGCAGCGCGGTGCCGTCCTGCATCCCTCTGCATCCCCATCCCCATCACCCCAGTGCAGCGCGGTGCCGTCCTGCATCCCTCTGCATCCCCATCCCCACCGCCCCAGTGCCCCGCGGTGCCGTCCTGCATCCCTCTGCATCCCCATCCCCACCACCCCAATGCAGCGCGGTGCCGTCCTGCATCCCTCTGCATCCCCATCCCCATCACCCCAGTGCAGCGCGGTGCCGTCCTGCATCCCCAGGGACCCCATCCCCACCGCCCCGGTGCAGCGCGGTGCCGTCCTGCATCCCTCTGCATTCCCATCCCCACTGCCCCAGTGCAGCGCGGTGCCGTCCTGCATCCCTCTGCATCCCCATCCCCACCACCCCAATGCAGCGCGGTGCCGTCCTGCATCCCTCCGCATCCCCATCCCCACCGCCCCAGTGCCCCGCGGTGCCGTCCTGCATCCCTCTGCATCCCCATCCCCACCACCCCAATGCAGCGCGGTGCCGTCCTGCATCCCTCTGCATCCCCATCCCCACCGCCCCAGTGCAGCGCGGTGCCGTCCTGCATCCCTCTGCATCCCCATCCCCACCGCCCCAGTGCCCCGCGGTGCCGTCCTGCATCCCTCTGCATCCCCATCCCCACCACCCCAGTGCCCCGCGGTGCCGTCCTGCATCCCTCTGCATCCCCATCCCCACCACCCCAATGCAGCGCGGTGCCGTCCTGCATCCCTCTGCATCCCCATCCCCATCACCCCAGTGCAGCGCGGTGCCGTCCTGCATCCCTCCGCATCCCCATCCCCACCGCCCCAGTGCCCCGCGGTGCCGTCCTGCATCCCTCTGCATCCCCATCCCCACCACCCCAATGCAGCGCGGTGCCGTCCTGCATCCCTCTGCATCCCCATCCCCATCACCCCAGTGCAGCGCGGTGCCGTCCTGCATCCCTCCGCATCCCCATCCCCACCGCCCCAGTGCCCCGCGGTGCCGTCCTGCATCCCTCTGCATCCCCATCCCCACCACCCCAATGCAGCGCGGTGCCGTCCTGCATCCCTCTGCATCCCCATCCCCACCGCCCCAGTGCAGCGCGGTGCCGTCCTGTATCCCTCTGCATCCCCATCCCCACCACCCCAGTGCCCCGCGGTGCCATCCTGCATCCCCAGGGACCCCCAGGGACCCCCATCCCCACCGCCTCAGTGCCCCGCGGTGCCGTCCCGGCCCCGGCCCCACGGCATCCTCGGCGCCCGCAGGGAACCGCTCCGGGAACCGGCGCACGGCCGACATCCGGAGCATCGGCTACTCCGACCTCTTCTGCCTGTCCAAGGAGGACCTGGCCGAGGTGCTGGCCGAGTTCCCCGCCGCCCGCGCCGCCATGCAGGCCAAGGGCCGGGAGCTGCTGCGGCGCATGGGGCAGCTGGACGAGGGCGCGGAGGCGGCGGCGGCGGCGGCGGCGGCCGAGCGGCGGGCGCGGGAGCTGGAGGCGGCGCTGGGGCGGCTGCAGGCGCGGGCGGCCCGGCTGCTGGCCCAGCTGGAGGCCGGGGCCCTCAAACTGGCGCTGCGCGTGGAGCGGCTGGAGAGCCGCATGCGCCCGCGGGGGGACGCGGGGGGACGGGGGGATGCGGGGGGACAGGGAGATGCGGGGGGACGGGGTCCCGATGGGGCATGGGGTGATGCCAGGGGACGGGGCGATGCCAGGGGACGGGGTGATGTGGGGGGACGGGGTCCCGATGGGGCATGGGGTGATGCCAGGGGACGGGGCGATGCCAGGGGACCGAGTGATGCAGGGGGACGGGGCGATGCGGTGGGACGGGGAGATGCGGGGGGACGGGGTCCCAATGGGGCATGGGGTGATGCCAGGGGACAGGGCAATGCCAGGGGACGGGGTGATGCAGGAGCATGGGGAGATGCCAGGGCACAGGGTCCTCCTGGGGGACAGGGCAATGCAGGGGGACGGGGCGATGCGGGGGGACAGGGTCCTGATGGGGCATGGAGCGATGCCAGGGGACGGAGTGGTGCTGGGGGACAGGGTCCTGCTGGGGGACGGGGGGATGCGGGGGGACAGGGTCCCAATGGGGCACAGGGCAACGCCAGGGGACGGGGTGATGCAGGGGGACGGGGTGACGCAGGGGGACAGGGTGATGCGAGGGGAGGGGGCAATATTGGGGCACAGGGTCCTGCTGGGGGACGGGGCAATGCAGGGGGACGGGGGTCCCGATGGGGCATGGGGCGATGCAGGGGGACGGGGTCCTGTTGGGGGACAGGGCCCTGCTCGGGGCCGGGGTGCCACGGGGGGCCGGGGTCCCGGGGGGACAGCAGGTCCCCCTGGGGCCCAGGGGGCTGCCCGGGGTCCCGCGGGGGTGACGGGTCCTGCTGGGGACAGGGGCAGTGTCAGGGCCCGGGGTCCTGCTGGGGGCCGGGGTCCCACAGGGGACACAGCGGGGACCCCTGCCCGCCGCCGGGGCGGTGACAGGGACCGGCGGTGACGGTGCCACCGCCAGCGCTGCTGGGGAGCGCGACACCCCCAGCCGGGGTTGCTAGGGAACGATGACAGCGGTTGCTAGGGAACGATGACAACAACCGCTGGGAACAGTGACAGCGGTTGCTAGGTAACGATGACAACAACGGCTCCGTAACAATGTGTGTAGTGGTTCAGTAACTGTGTCCGTGTCGCTGTCTAACACTGACAACAGCCGCTGGGCACGCGACAACAGCCGGAGGGGACAGGGACAGGGACAGGGACAGGGACAGGGACCGCAGTTGCCAGATAATGGGACAAATGTGGCTCAGGGACAATAGGGACAGTTGGTACCTGGGAGGGACAAAGCTGCAGTGACAGGAATAGGAATGGGATAGGATGGGGTTGGGGATAGGGATAGGGAAGGGGATAAGGACAGGAATAAGGACAGGGATGGAGACGGGGATAAAGCCAGGGATGGGGACAGGGACAGGGATGGGACGGCATGAGGACAGGGATAGAGATGACAACAGGGGAAGGGACAGGGATGACAACAGGGATAAGAGCAGGGATAGGGGTAGGGGTGGGGATAAGGAGAGGAATAGGAATAGAGACGGGGATAGGGATGGGAATGGGGTAGAGATGAGGATAGAGACTGGAGTATGGGGATGGGGACAGAGATGGGAATGGGGACAGAGATAGGGATAGAATGGGGATAAGTGTGAGGATAGGAATAGGGATGGGGATAGAGGTAGGGACAGGGATAGGGACAGGAATAGGGATAGGGATGGGGGAGGACAGGGCAAACACGGGGGCAGGGATGGGGCTGGGATAGGGATAAAGACTGGAGCGCAGATAAGAGCAGGGATGGGGTAGGGACAGGGATAGAGACGGGAACGGGCAAGGGCAGGAAGTGGGAGAGGGAAATGGGAGAGGAAGGGGAAGAGGAAGGGGAAGGGGAAATGGGAGGGGAAGGGGACGGAGCGGGGACAGGGAAGAGACAGGGACAGGGAAGGGACAGGGAAGGGACAGGGAAGGGACAGGGACAGGGAAGGGACAGGGACAGGGAAGGGACAGGGAAGGGACAGGACGGGCAGGGGCGCTCGGAGGCGCCGGAGCGAGGCCGGGGGGGAGGCCGGGGACAGCGGGGACTCCGCAGCGCCGACCCGCGGCACCGACGGGCACCGGTACCGGCACCGGTACCGAGCGGGGGGAACCGCGCACCGGTACCGGTACCGAGCGGAGGGACTGCGCACCGGCACCGGCACCAGTACCGAGCGAGGGGGACCGCGCACCGGCACCGGCACTGGCACCGAGCGGGGGAAACCGTGCACCGGTACCAGTACCGAGCGGGGGAACGGCGCACCGGTACCGGCACCGGCACCGAGCGGGGGAACCGCGCACTGGCACCGGTACCGGCACCGAGCGGGGGAACCGCGCACTAGCACCGGCACCGAGCGGGGAGGACCGCGCACTGGCACCGGCACCGAGCGGGGTACCGCGCACCGGTACCGGTACCGGGACGGCGGCAGCGCGGCCGCCACCGGGGACCTGCGGCAGCGCCCGGGGACCCCGCGCGGCGGCTGCCCCGGCCCCTGCCCGGTCCCGGTCCCGCTCCCGGTCCCGGCCCACGGGCGCGCGTGTTCGCGGCTCGGAGCCGCCTGCGCGGGGCGGGGGAAGGGGAGGGAACCGGGGCGGGGGTTACCGGGAGTTACCGGGGGAGGAGCGGGGGGTGCGGGAGGAGCTGCCGGGGGAGGCGCCGAGACCCCCCAGGCGGGCCCGGGGCTCCCTCCCCGCGGCCGGGGCCGCTGCAGGAGCCGGTACCGGGGGGGCTCCCGGCCCCGCTCTAATAACAGCGCCGGGACCCGCCGCGCTCCTTCCAGTGCCCCCTGCCCCACGGAGCCCCCTGCCCCACGGAGCCCCCCGCCCCACGGAGCCCCCTGCCCCACGGAGCCCCCTGCCCCACGGAGCCCGCTGCCCCACGGGAGACCCTGCCCCACGGAGCCCCTGCCCCACGGAGCCCCCGCCCCACGGAGCCCCTGCCCCACGGAGACCCTGCCCCACGGAGCCCCCTGCGCCACGGAGCCCCCCTGCCCCACGGAACCCCCTGCGCCACGGAGCCCCCTGCGCCTCCCTGCACTCCTAGTGCCCCCTGGTCCCACTGAACCTCCTGCCCCATTGCACCCCCAATATCCCCACGCACCCCCAATACTCCCTGTACCCACCGCCCCCTGCCCCACTGACCCCCAGTGCCCCCCGCCCCACTGACCCCCAGTGCCCCCCGCCCCACTGCACCCCCCCCGCCCCCGAACCCCCCCGTCCCCGGTCACCCCCCGTGTCGCCCCCTCCCCCCGCGGATCCCCCCGCTGCCCCCCGCCCCTCCCCCCGCTCCCCCCGCCCCCGAACGCCCCCCCCCCCGCTCCGCTGCCCCCCGCCCCTCCCGCCCGCCCCCCGCCCCTCCCGCCGCCGCTGGCGCCGCCCCCGCTCACTCGCTCGGCGGCTCCGGAGCGGGCGGCACCGGCGGCACCGGCGGCAACCGGGATGGACCCGCGGCGCCTCAACGACTCCCTGCGCGAGCTGCTCTGCCGCCCCGGCCCCGGCAACGGCACCGGCACCGGCACCGGCTCCGCCTGGAACGGCACCGCCTGGAACGGCTCCGCCTGGAACGGCACCGCCTGGAACGGCTCCGCCTGCGACCTGCTCCGCAGGGGCCTGCGCGGGCCCCCCGCGCCCAAAGGTGAGCGGGGACAGCGCGGGGAACCCCCGGGGAACCCCCGGGAAACCCCCGGGAAACCCCCCGGCATCCCCGGGAAATCCCGGGGACGGACCCGGTCCCGGCGCCCCCGCCGGTGCCTCCCCGTCCGCCCGCCCGTTGCGCCCCCCCGCCCCGTGCACCCCCCCGCCTGCCCGCGCCCCCCCCCCCCACATCCCCTCCCCGTTACCCCCCCCGGCGCTCCCGGTGCATCCCCCGTACCCCCCAGCCCCCCCGCCCACCCTTTGGGGCGCCCCGGTGCCCCCGTCCCCATCCCCGAGCCCGGAGCGCCCATCCCCGCCGCCCCCGGCCACCCGCGTCCCCGGCGGGGACCCGCTCCGGCCCGTTCCGACCCGCTCCGACCCGCTCCGATCCGCTCCAAGACGCGACCAGCGGCGCCGGACGGCGGGACCGGCTCCTCCGCGCGCATCCCCTGCCCCGGCTCCGGTACCGGCGGTTCCGGGACCGGCGGCTTCGGGCTCGGAGGCTCTGGTGCTTGGTAGCTCCGGGACTGGTGGCTCCAGGACCGGCGGTTCCTGGCTCGGAGGCTTCGGTGCTCGGTAGCTCCGGGGCAGGGTGATCGGCGGCTCCGGTACCGGCGGTTCCGGGCTCGGCAGCTCCCGGCTCGGAGGCTCCGGTGCTCGGCAGCTCCAGGGCTGTGGGACCGGCGGCTCTTGGGCTTGGTGGCTCCGGGACCGGCTGCTCCGGGCTCTGGGCTCTGGGCTCGGCGGTTCCGGGACCGGCGGCGGGAGCGGTCGGGCCGGACGCCGGGGTCCCGCCGGGGTCCCGCCAGGGCCGGGGGCCGCCCGGTCGCGGCTGGGGGGGCTGTTCCCGTCCCCCTTCGCCCGGGGCAATTGAAGGGTCCGGGGCAGCCCCAGCCGCAGGGGGGGCCCCGTCCCCGCACGATGGGAGCAGCGAAGGCGGCGGCCGCGTCCAGGGCTGGGGCAGGAGCGGCCCCCGGTCCCGGTTCTGCTCCAGCGCCGCCCATGAGCCCGGGCTGCACCGGGGCTGGCGCCGAACCGGAGCCGAACCGGAGCCGAACCGGAGCCGAACCGGAGCTGAACCGGTGCGGGGCCGCGGGAGGATGGGGCACAACGGGGTCCCGACGGCATCCGCCACCACCAAGGGGGTCTGGGCGTCGCGGTGCCCCCCATCCCGCGCCACGCGGTGCCCAGGCGTCCCCGGCGGTGCCACCACGGTGCCGGGCGCGCGCGTGACGCCGTGTCCCCGCAGAGCTGGACCTGACGGTGCGGGTGCTGCTCTACGCGCTCATCTTCGTGCTCAGCGTGTGCGGCAACGCGCTGGTGGTGGCCGTGCTGCTGCTGAACCGCCGCCTGCGCACGGTCACCAACTCCTTCCTGCTGTCGCTGGCGCTCAGCGACCTCATGCTGGCGCTGTGCTGCATGCCCTTCACGCTGGTGCCCAACCTCATGGGCACCTTCGTGTTCGGCGAGGCCGTCTGCAAGCTCATGGCCTACCTCATGGGTAGGTGACGGGCGCGGGGCGGCGGGGCCGGGCGGCCGCGCGGCGCTGACGCGGCGCCCGCAGGCGTCTCGGTGTCGGTGTCCACGTTCAGCCTGGTGGCCATCGCCCTCGAGCGGTACAGCGCCATCTGCAAGCCGCTGCAGTCGCGCGCGTGGCAGACGCGCTCGCACGCGTGCCGCGTCATCGCCGGCACCTGGCTGCTCTCGGCGCTGCTCATGCTGCCCTACGCCGTGTTCAGCACCACGCGGGCGCCGCCGCCGCCGCGCGCCGCCCGCCCGCCCGCCGCGCAGTGCTCGCACGCCTGGCCCAGCGAGCAGGCGCGACAGGCCTGGTGAGTGCGCGGCCACCTCGACGCGGGGCACGGCCACCACGGGGGGCTCCATGGCACGGCCACCCCGGGGGGACCCTCGGTATTGCCACCAGACTGCACTGCCATCCCATGGCATGGCCACCCCACAGTGCCACCAAACTGCACCACCACCCCATGGCATGGCCGCCAAACGGCATCACCATCCCATGGCACGGCCACCCCACAGTGCCACCGAACTGCACTGCCATCCCATGCATGGCCACCACGGGGGGCTCCATGGCATGGCCAACCCGGGGGGACCCTCGGTATTGCCACCAGACTGCACCGCCACCCCATGGCATGGCCGCCAAATGGCATCACCATCCCATGGCACGGCCACCCCATGGAGCCACCAAACTGCACCACCACCCCATGGCATGGCCACCCCGGGGGGTCCCTCAGTATTGCCACCAAACTGCACTGCCATCCCATGCATGGCCACCCCGGGGGGCTCCATGGCATGGCCACCCCGGGGGGGACCCTCGGTATTGCCACCAAACTGCACCGCCATCCCATGGGAGGGCCACCCCACAGTGCCACCAAACTGCACTGCCATCCCATGCATGGCCACCACGGGGGGGCTCCATGGCATGGCCACCCTGGGGGGGTCCCTCGGTATTGCCACCAAACGGCATCACCATCCCATGCATGGCCACCCCAGGGGGACCCTCAGTATTGCCACCAAACGGCACCACCATCCCATGGCATGGCCACCCCATGGTGCCCCATGGCATTGCCACCAAACAGCACCGCCATCCCATGGCAGGGCCACCCCATGGCATTGCCACCAAAGAGCACTGCCATCCAATGGCACGGCTACCCCGTGGTGCCACCAAACTGCACTGCCACCCCATGGCATTGCCACCAAACGGCACCACCATCCCATGGCACGGCCACCCCACAGTGCCACCAAACTGCACTGTCATCCCATGGCATGGCCACCCGACAGTGTCCCACGGCATCAGCACCTCACGGCACGGCCACCCCATGGTGGCACCAAACTGCACTGCCATCCCAAGGCACAGCCACCCCATGCTGCCCCATGGCATTGCCACCAAACTGCACTGCCATCCCATGCATGGCCACCCCAGGGGGTCCCCAGCATGAGCACCTCATGGCATGGCCACCCCACGGCATTGCCACCAAAGAGCACTGCCATCCCATGGCACAGCCACCCCGTGGGGTCCCTCAGCATTGCCACCAAATGGCATCGCCATCCCATGGCATTGCAATCCTAAAGCATCCCCTGGTGTCACCACCCCATGGTGTCACCACCCCATGGTGTCACCACCCCATGGCGTCACCGCCCCATGGCAGTGCCACCCCATTGCACGGCCGCCCCATAGGGCTCCACCCCCCCACGTCATCGCTCCCTCCCTCCCTCCCAGGTACGTCCTGCTGCTCCTCATCCTGTTCTTCATCCCCGGCGTGGTGATGATGGTGGCCTACGGGCTCATCTCGCGCGAGCTCTACCGCGGCATCCGCTTCGAGCTGGACAGCACGGGCCCCGCGGCAGGTGAGCGCCGGGCGGGCGGCCACGGCGCCGCTCACGCGTCCCTGCCACCTGGGTGGGAAAGACCTGGGGGTCCTGGTGGGTGACAAGGTGACCATGAGTGTGCCCTCGTGGCCAAGAGGCCAATGGGATCCTGGGGTGCGTTAAGAAGAGCATCTCCAGCAGGTCGAGGGAGCGGATCCTGCCCCTCTGCTCAGCCCTGGTGAGGCCACATCTGGAGTATTGTGTCCAGTTCTGGGCTCCACAGTAGAAGAGGGATGTGGAGCTGCTGGAGAGAGTCCAGCGCAGGGCCACAAGGATGATCAGGGGCCTGGAACATCTGCCCTATGAGGAGAGGCTGAGGGAGCTGGGCCTGTTCAGCTGGAGAAGAGAAGGCTGAGAGGGGACCTGAGCAGTGTCTAGAAGTACCTCAAGGGAGGGAGTGGGGAGGATGGTGCTGGCCTCTTTTCACTGGTGGCCACTGATAGGACTAGAGGAAATGGACGGAAACTGAAACACCAAAAGTTCCACAGGAACTTAAGGAAAAATTTCTTAGCAGTGAGGGTGACAGAGCCCTGGAACAGGCTGCCCAGAGAGGTTGTGGAGTCTCCTTCTCTGGAGATCTCCAAACCCGCTTGGACGCAGTCCTGTGCCACGTGCTCTAGGTGACCCTGCGTGTGCAGGGGGTTGGACTGGGTGATCCCTAGAGGTCCCTTCCAACCTTGAGCGTTCCATGATTCCATGATTCTCCCGCAGCGGCCGCCGGCGACGAGGGCGACGGCTGCTACCTGCAGCTGCGGCGGCCGGGCGCCGCGCTGGAGCTGCGCGCGCTGGGCCCGGCGCCGGAGCGCGCGCGCGTCAACTCGTCGGAGGCCAAGCTGGAGGCCAAGCGCCGCGTCATCCGCATGCTGGTGGTCATCGTGGCCATGTTCTTCCTGTGCTGGCTGCCCGTGTTCAGCGCCAACACGTGGCGCGCGTTCTCCCCGCGCGCGGCGCAGCGCGCGCTCGCCGGGACGCCCATCTCCTCTCATCCACCTGCTGTCCTACACGTCGGCGTGCGCCAACCCGCTCATCTACTGCTTCATGAACCGCCGCTTCCGCCAGGCGTTCGCGGCCACGTGCGGCGGCCGCGGCTGCCCCCGGCGCCCGCGCGCGCCCGACGCGGCGCCCGCCAGCGCGTCGCTCTCCAAGTTCAGCTACACCACGGTCAGCAGCCTGGGGCCGCCCTGAGCGCGGCGCGGCCTGCGTCACCAGCGCCAGGGCCGCCGTGTCCCCAGGTCACCAACCCGGAGCTCCCCCGTGTCCCCAAGTCACCAACCCAGAGCTCCCCGTGTCCCCATGTCCCTGTGTCACCAGCGCCAGGGCCGCCGTGTCCCCACGTCACCAACCCGGAGCTCCCCCATGTCCCCAAGTCACCAACCCAGAGCTGCTGTGTCCCCATGTCCCTGCGTCACCAGCGCCAGGGCCGCCGTGTCCCCAGGTCACCAACCCGGAGCTCCCCGTGTCCCCATGTCCCTGTGTCACCAGCGCCAGGGCCGCCGTGTCCCCAAGTCACCAACCCGGAGCTCCCCCGTGTCCCCATGTCCCTGCGTCACCAGCGCCAGGGCCGCCGTGTCCCCAAGTCACCAACCCGGAGCTCCCCCGTGTCCCCATGTCCTGTGTCACCAGCGCCAGGGCCGCCGTGTCCCCAAGTCACCAACCCGGAGCTCCCCCGTGTCCCCATGTCCCTGTGTCACCAGCGCCAGGGCCGCCGTGTCCCCAAGTCACCAACCCGGAGCTGCTGTGTCCCTGTGTCACCAACCTGGAGCTCCCCCGTGTCCCCAAGTCACCAACCCGGAGCTCCCCCGTGTCCCCATGTCCCTGCGTCACCAGCGCCAGAGCCGCCGTGTCCCCAAGTCACCAACCCGGAGCTCCCCCGTGTCCCCAAGTCACCAACCCAGAGCTCCCCGTGTCACCAACCCAGAGCTCCCCGTGTCCCCATGTCCTCTGCACCAGCCCGGAGCTGCCCGTGTCCTGTGCCACCAGCACCAGAGCCACTGTGTCCCCAAGCACCCGGCCCAGGGCTCCCCCGTGTCCCTGTGTCACCACCCCAGAGCTGCTGTGTCCCTGCGCCACCAACCCAGAGCTCCCCAGTGTCCCCGTGTCCTGTGTCACCAGCCCCAAAGCCGCTGTGTCCTCATGCCACCAACCCAGGGCTCTCCGGTGTCCCCATGTCACCAGCCCCAGAGCCCCCGTGTCCCCGAGCACCCGGCCCAGGGCTCCCCGTGTCCCCGTGTCCTGTGCCACCAGCCCAGAGCTCCCCGTGTCCTGTGTCACCAGCCCCAGAGCCACTGTGTCCCCAAGCACCTAGCCCAGGGCTCCCCATGTCCCCATGTCCCCATGTCCCTGTGTCATCAGCCCCAGAGCCGCTGTGTCCCTGTGTCCCCAGCGCAGGGCTGCCCATGTCCCCATGTCCCCATGTCCTGTGTCACCAGCCCCAGAGCCACTATGTCCCCAAGCGCCCAGCCCAGAGCTCCCTGGTGTCCCCATGTCCCCATCCCCAGAGCCACTGTGTCCCTGTGCCACCAGCCCAGGGCTCCTCTTGTCCCCATGTCCCCGTGTCACCCGCACCAGAGCTGCTGTGTCCCCAAGCACCCAGCCCAGGGCTCCCCCATGTCCCCAGCCACAGAGCCCCCGTGTCCCCGAGCATCCAGCCCGCGCCTCCCCGTGTCCCCATGTCCCCAGTCCCAGAGCTGCTGTGTCCCCAAGTCCCCAGGTTCCCCCATGTCCCCTTGTCACCTGTGCCACCAGCCCCAGAGCCACCGTTTCCCCATGTCACCAGCCCCAAAGCCACTGTGTCCCCAAGCACCCGGCCCGGGGGCCCCCGTGTCCCTGTGTCCCCATGTCACCAACCCCAGAGCCCCTGTGTCACCGAGCAGCCACCACGGAGCCTCCCCTGTCACAGCCCTGGAGGCCCCCAGTGTCCCCATGTCACCGAGCAGCCGCTCTGGAGCTCCCCCCAGTGTCCCCGTGTCCCCACGCAGCCACCCCGGAGACCCGATGTCACCCGCCCTGCAGCACCCCAGGGTCCCCGTGTCACCGTGCACTAACGCAGGGCCCCCGCAGTGTCCCCCTGTCACCCGCTCCCCCCGTGTCACCGTCTGGGGCTGCACCCGCTGTCCCCGTGTCCCCCTGTCACCCGCTCCCCCATGTCACCGTCTGGGGCTGCACCCAGTGTCCCCGTGTCCCCCTGTCACCCGCTCCCCCCGTGTCACCGTCTGGGGCTGCACCCGGTGTCCCCGTGTCCCCCTGTCACCCGCTCCCCCCATGTCACCGTCTGGGGCTGCACCCGCTGTCCCCATGTCCCCCTGTCACCCGCTCCCCCCGTGTCACCGCCTGGGGCTGCACCCGGTGTCCCCGTGTCCCCCTGTCACCCGCTCCCCCCGTGTCACCGTCTGGGGCTGCACCCGGTGTCCCCGTGTCCCCCTGTCACCCGCGCCGGAGCCTCCAGCGCCCCCGTCCCAGAGCGGCTGCTCCGGAGCCCCCCGTGTCCCCGCGAGCGGGTGGCAGCCCCCCCATCACTGCAGCCCCCCCCCATCACTGCAGCCCCCCCACAGTGACCCCCAAGCACTGCAGCCCCCATCACTGCAGCCCCCATCACTGCAGCCCCCCCATCACTGCAGCCCCCCCATCACTGCAGCCCCCCATCACTGCAGCCCCCCCATCACTGCAGCCCCCAGCACTGCAGCCCCCATCACTGCAGCCCCCCCCATCACTGCAGCCCCCATCACTGCAGCCCCCAGCACTGCAGCCCCCATCACTGCAGCCCCCATCACTGCAGCCCCCCCATCACTGCAGCCCCCAGCACTGCAGCCCCCAGCACTGCAGCCCCCCCATCACTGCAGCCCCCATCACTGCAGCCCCCATCACTGCAGCCCCCCCATCACTGCAGCCCCCATCACTGCAGCCCCCCCATCACTGCAGCCCCCCCAGCACTGCAGCCCCCCCAGCACTGCAGCCCCCCCATCACTGCAGCCCCCATCACTGCAGCCCCCCATCACTGCAGCCCCCCCCATCACTGCAGCCCCCATCACTGCAGCCCCCCATCACTGCAGCCCCCCCATCACTGCAGCCCCCATCACTGCAGCCCCCGTCACTGCAGCCCCCCCCATCACTGCAGCCCCCCCATCACTGCAGCCCCCATCACTGCAGCCCCCCATCACTGCAGCCCCCCCAGCACTGCAGCCCCCCCATCACTGCAGCCCCCATCACTGCAGCCCCCCATCACTGCAGCCTCACTGCAGCCCCCCCCATCACTGCAGCCCCCATCACTGCAGCCCCCCCATCACTGCAGCCCCCCCCATCACTGCAGCCCCCATCACTGCAGCCCCCCATCACTGCAGCCCCCCCATCACTGCAGCCCCCATCACTGCAGCCCCCCCCATCACTGCAGCCCCCCCAGCACACTGCAGCCCCCCCAGCACTGCAGCCCCCCCATCACTGCAGCCCCCATCACTGCAGCCCCCCATCACTGCAGCCCCCCCCATCACTGCAGCCCCCCAATCACTGCAGCCCCCAGCACTGCAGCCCCCCCATCACTGCAGCCCCCCCATCACTGCAGCCCCCATCACTGCAGCCCCCATCACTGCAGCCCCCCCCATCACTGCAGCCCCCATCACTGCAGCCCCCCCCATCACTGCAGCCCCCCCATCACTGCAGCCCCCATCACTGCAGCCCCCCCACATCACTGCAGCCCCCCCAGCACTGCAGCCCCCATCACTGCAGCCCCCATCACTGCAGCCCCCATCACTGCAGCCCCCCATCACTGCAGCCCCCCCATCACTGCAGCCCCCATCACTGCAGCCCCCATCACTGCAGCCCCCCATCACTGCAGCCCCCATCACTGCAGCCCCCATCAATGCAGCCCCCCCATCACTGCAGCCCCCAGCACTGCAGCCCCCGTCACTGCAGCCCCCATCACTGCAGCCCCCCATCACTGCAGCCCCCCCATCACTGCAGCCCCCATCACTGCAGCCCCCCCATCACTGCAGCCCCCCCATCACTGCAGCCCCCATCACTGCAGCCCCCCCATCACTGCAGCCCCCCATCACTGCAGCCCCCCATCACTGCAGCCCCCATCACTGCAGCCCCCATCACTGCAGCCCCCCCCATCACTGCAGCCCCCATCACTGCAGCCCCCATCACTGCAGCCCCCCATCACTGCAGCCCCCATCACTGCAGCCCCCCATCACTGCAGCCCCCATCACTGCAGCCCCCCCATCACTGCAGCCCCCATCACTGCAGCCCCCATCACTGCAGCCCCCATCACTGCAGCCCCCCATCACTGCAGCCCCCATCACTGCAGCCCCCATCACTGCAGCCCCCCCATCACTGCAGCCCCCATCACTGCAGCCCCCCATCACTGCAGCCCCCATCACTGCAACCCCCCATCACTGCAGTCCCCATCACTGCAGCCCCCCCAGCACTGCAGCCCCCCCATCACTGCAGCCCCCCAGCACTGCAGCCCCCATCACTGCAGCCCCCCCATCACTGCAGCCCCCATCACTGCAGCCCCCCAGCACTGCAGCCCCCCATCACTGCAGTCCCCATCACTGCAGCCCCCCCATCACTGCAGCCCCCAGCACTGCAGCCCCCATCACTGCAGTCCCCATCACTGCAGCCCCCCCATCACTGCAACCCCCATCACTGCAGCCCCCCATCACTGCAGCCCCCCCAGCACTGCAGCCCCCCCATCACTGCAGCCCCCATCACTGCAGCCCCCATCACTGCAGCCCCCAGCACTGCAGCCCCCCATCACTGCAGCCCCCCCATCACTGCAACCCCCCATCACTGCAGCCCCCATCACTGCAGCCCCCCCATCACTGCAGCCCCCATCACTGCAGCCCCCATCACTGCAGCCCCCCCCATCACTGCAGCCCCCCCATCACTGCAGCCCCCCCATCACTGCAGCCCCCATCACTGCAGCCCCCCCCAGCACTGCAGCCCCCCCAGCACTGCAGCCCCCAGCACTGCAGCCCCATCACTGCAACCCCCCATCACTGCAGCCCCCCCATCACTGCAGCCCCCCAGCACTGCAGCCCCCAGCACTGCAGCCCCCCCCATCACTGCAGCCCCCCCAGCACTGCAGCCCCCCCATCACTGCAGCCCCCATCACTGCAGCCCCCAGCACTGCAGCCCCCATCACTGCAGCCCCCAGCACTGCAGCCCCCATCACTGCAGCCCCCCCATCACTGCAGCCCCCCCAGCACTGCAGCCCCCAGCACTGCAACCCCCCATCACTGCAGCCCCCCCATCACTGCAGCCCCCCCATCACTGCAGCCCCCATCACTGCAGCCCCCCCAGCACTGCAGCCCCCATCACTGCAGCCCCCCCATCACTGCAGCCCCCCCATCACTGCAGCCCCCATCACTGCAGCCCCCCCCCATCACTGCAGCCCCCCCCATCACTGCAGCCCCCCCCTGCAGAGCCCCGGGCCGGGGGCTCTGGGGTCGCTCTGCCCCGCGGGGCCAGGGGGGTCACGGTACCAATAAAGCCTCGACCTGGACCCGGCTCCGCTGCTGCTTCCACCCAGCACCAGCGCACGGGGGGCTGGACACTGCGACCCGCGGCCACCCAGTGCCACCCAGTGTGACCTGCTGCGTCCCAGTGCCACCCACTGCCACCCACTGCCACCCAGTGCCACCTGCTGCCACCCACTGTGACCTGCTGTGTCCCACTGCCGCCCACTGCCACCTACTACGACCCGCTGCCACCCAGTGACACCCAGTGACACCTACTACGACCCGCTGCCACCCAGTGACACCCAGTGACACCTACTGCCACCCAGCTGCCACCCACTGCCACCCAATGCCACCTACTGCCACCCCGCTGCCCTCCAGTGACACCCACTGTGACCTGCCACGTCCCACTGCCACCTGCTGCCACTCGCTGCCACCCACTGCCACCCACTGCCACCCAGTGCCACCTGCTGCCACCTACTGTGACCTGCCGTGTCCCACTGCCCTCCACTGCGACCCACTGCCACCCAGTGCCACCCAGTGCCGACCCGCTGCCACCCACTGCCACCTGCTGTGACCTGCTGTGACCTGCCATGTCCCACTGCCCTCCAGTGACACCCACTGCCACCCACTGTGACCTGCCGTGTCCCACTGTCACCCAGTGCCACCCGCCTCCGCTCCCTGCAGTGACTGTGACCCACTGCCACCCCCACGGCAGCGCCCACACGCGGCCCCCTTGTCCCGCGGGGGGGGGGGGGGGCACGGACAGACTCACTGCCCTGCGGACCCCTCACATGCAGCGCGGCCCCCGCGCATGCACTGCTGCATGGCCCCTGCCCCACTGCGCCCCACGGCCCCCCCCTGCATCCTGCACTGCGCCCGCACTGCACTATGTCCCACTGCACCCGCACTGCATCCTGCACTGCTTCCCCACTGCATCCTGCACTGCTTCCCCACTGCACCCTGCACTGCACCCCGCACTGCATCCCTCACTGCATCCTGCACTGCACCCCGCATTGCATCCCGCACTGCACCCGCATTGCATCCCGCACTGCAT